>NW_026714496.1:0-23313 GCF_029784015.1 Lycium ferocissimum | reverse complement strand
CATGATTCTCGTTCATATACGAAAGGTCCGATTCTGAATATGATCATTCGTCGGCTTCGTACGTTCGATCCGGATTCTCATCGTCCGCTACAAGACCAACCCTGCTCCTGCCCGGGAGAATCCGACCGTACGCTCCGTAAGTCCGTTCTCCCCGCGTAAGATCTGACCGTACGCTCCGTAAGTCTGACTCTGTATGAATCCGATTCTGTCCGCTCTACTTCTGTATTATTCGTCTGTTACGATTTTACGTATCTGATTCTGGTTATTATATTTATGTATATTATGTTTCCGCTTTACATACTCGGTACATCTTCGTACTGACCCCCTTGCTTCTCGGGGGCTGTGTTACATGTCCACAGGTACAGACGCGCCGCACGACGCGCCGCCCGTTTAGGTTGACAGTCTGCTGTTTGGAGAGCTCCCTTTGATCCGGAGCTGCTACTTTTGGTATATATCCTCTGTTGTACATATGATCTGTATATATGACTATTTGGGTACGGCGGGGCCCTGTCCCGTCTTCTGATTCCGTCTTCTGATTCTGATCTGTATGTTAGAGGTCTGCAGACATGTCTGTGGGGTGTGGGTTATCACTGTCTGGGTAAGTAGGTGTGATATGCGACTCTGTCTGTTACGATAGCCCTAACGGCTTCTGTATAATTTCCAGTATGTATATGCATATGTATGTTCGTGCGATGCACCTTATGTCTGTATTGGATTTATGTATGTTAACCGGATTAGCTATTTGGCATGTCGGATCTGTTGGGTAGGTACGTATGGGTGTCCAAGTAGGACACCAGTCACGGCCCACGGAGTTGGGTCGTGACAACTTCTTTCTCAAGGTCAGTCGTGCTCATAACTTACTCAAATCTTACCATTACAGTGAACAAGGCCTTTCAAGTCGTATTACAAACCTACATCTCATTTTCTCTTTATTTCTGAGAAAATTTCGGCAGAGTTTCCTCTATACTTCTTGCTATCTCAAAACCTGTACGCGTAAAAATACCAACAATGCCTCACAGGGCCAAAATACATATATACATATCATATCATATCGCAGCCACACAGGGCTCCCAATATCATCAACAGTACAAAAATAATAAACACACCTCGTATGCCCAACTCAAACGGCACCTGTTACACTTTCTTGTTTACTTTCCCCTTTAATCTTCAACCTGTATTTCAATCGTACTTCAATATCTTACCCGACATATATCTTTCATACCTTTACTTACCTGCGTGCTTTGTAACTTCCAATATCGCTAGTCACTTTCTTCTGTCGATGTCATTCTTCTGCTGAAACCAAAGGTTAGTGCAAGAAATCTCATTTCCTATGACTTGGCTCTACGGCACGATCTCAGATGTGAAAGAAGAGTAACCACCCTAGATGCCCCGTAGCCTCCTATTTATAAATGTGGCGCGCTTCACACCATAAACAGGACTCTACTGGACACGACTTTGCAGACAACCCCTAGGACGAACTGCTCTGATACCAATTTGTCACACCCTAATTTCCGACAGGGTGTGATGGGCACCCGACCCTTACTTAAGGCCGAGCGAACCCGCTGACTCTCGTGATACTCATAACCATACTGGGCCCACAAAACATGACATAAGTACATAATGAATTTTTTTTTTTTTTTTTAAAAAACAAACATGCCTTTCATCTTATCAAATCGATAAAGCTCGTAATCACAACAAATTCAGTAACAATAAGCGCAATGATACATCGGCTTACATAGCCGCTACAAAATCGACATCTCATACACACGACACCGTTCGCAAAGTCTCTAGCACGAAACAAGATACCGCAACATAAATACTCCGACTCGGCAGCACTCCGAAGGAAATGGAGCTCGCCAGTCTAGCTGGGACATCTGCCACTAACGTCCTCTACTCATTTGTAGGTACCTGCGTGGCATGAAACGCAGCCCCCGAAGAAACGGGGTCAGTACGAAATATGTACTGAGTATGCAAAGCACGAAACATAGAAAATGAGGTCATAATCGAAGTAGGGGGTACAGAAAGTGAACATAACAGCCAGAATACCAAAGTACTTGCATCTGAAATACAAATCATACATAAGCGGTACAGAAGACAAATATGATAATCAAAATGCCAAATTGCATACTCCTGAAATACAAATCATGCATACCCGTGTCATGTATCATATCCGACCCATAATGGGACTGAGTGACATAAGTAAATGATCGTCATATGCTTACCGTAACCCATTATAACATCATAACTTATCATATGAGGTGACATTAACCGATGTGGGATTCGCCTAAATCAATGTGGGATTTACCTAAACCAATGTGGAATTTGCCTCACCATTGGGTTTGCCCCACCATTGGGTTTGCCCCACCACCGGCTCTGATGCCAACTGATCACACTCCAGAATATATATATACATCATATAACGTGTCCCGGCCCTCCAGTGAGGGACTCGGTAAACATAATCATCATATCATCATATATCATATCATATGTCATCATGTCATCCTACATCATATCATATATCATAAGATTATCATATCATCAAATCATCACATATCATATCACATACCACATACAGTCCGTAATGGGACCCGACGGACAACATGGTCGCCCTCTCTCGGGCGCCATAACACATCATACTTCAGAATATTGCATATCTCCAGACACATCATTCTCCATATCACATCATATTTCGAAAACACATCATACTTCGGAATCACATCATACTTCGGAATATAACATAGTGCGCACGATAACATACCGGCCCGGGACTCGGCGAAAGAGGTAATAACATAATGCACGAGCAGAATCGTGAGTAACCATATGCATAGAAATCATTATTACAGACTCAATAGAATAATCAAAACGAACTATAATTTCGAAACCAAGACAATAGTCAAATCTAGTTTCCTCTGATCGTCACTTGGGAACAGATCAAATAGAACTTTAGAAATCATAGTTACGTATCAAAATCATATGCATGTAAATCCTCATTTCAGACTCACCAGATAAGTAAGTAATCATACTCGGGGGTCAGGATGATAGCCATATTACGTTCTTTCAAAAATAGGTCGTCAGAACTATACAAAGGAAAGTCGCGGGACCCACGGACTAGCGTCAACCCAATCCGGGCCCGCCTATGAAAGTTAAAGATTATCACTCGTTATGAAATTTTCTACGATCATTTCGAAGCGATCCGAGCCCTTCTGTGAAAGTTACGGGCGTTCGTAGTTACAGAACTCTTTTAAAAACAAAACTTTTTATGCACCATTTGAAATCCAACCATACAAAAGACATATAAACCATAGCTTGACCATATAAGGATGCCAACATCAAGAAGCAAATATGAATCATAAACATGCTCGGAACTTCAGAATGGAGTTACCCCAAGGCACAAATCATGTCATACCTTAATCCCGTCTAAGACATGCCAAAAGAAGGAAAGAGTAAGCTTTACATACCTCGTCCGCTTCCCTAAGCTATTCCGATCTTAAGTCTCGGCTTCTCAAAATCTACAATATCGTCGTTAGACACCAAGCATTAGTCGTAAGCACTTAGGATTCAATTCCAAGCCATCATTTAATCTACAGAAATTTGGACAGCATTTCCCCTATAAACTCAACATCCCCGAGAATTCAACTCGGCCAAATCTTCAACAACAATACCAACAACCATGTTAACAATATCAATAATCCATCTCAAACGCATTCTAACATTAATAACTCCTTTCTACATAATTCGACGACATTCAATTGCATTCAATTTAACTACATACTTTCAAGCTAACATCACCACTCACAAGTTCAAGTACTAATACGAGATCGTTCAAACAAGATTCACAAACATTTCAAACAATTCGCAAAATTTCAAATCATCCAACCAATGCACCATGGAACCCGAAACCTTCCCAACTCAACATGAACAACTTTAACATATTTCTTTCTTCCAAAACTCATAAACTACATCAACAATCCACACACTGACAACATTATTATCATAAATACAAAAGACCATATTAATTCCATCTTAGCTTCCAAAACAGCCCACACGATTACACTTCAATCTTGAACCATTAAACCTTCATTTTACATCACATAACCCACAACACAACAACCAAATTACACTAAATAAAAGTAGTCCTTCATTCCTACACAATATCACATACATACGACCACAACCTCAATACCATATCTTCATGAATTTTATTCATTTCCACACTCCATAACATACACAACCATGCATAACATATGAAAATAAAGATTGAATCTCACCTTCTCCATTTGACTTCACCACTCGGCTAGGCTTTCTACATGGCATCAATGAATGATTTTCTTGTTCCAACAACTACTCCACGTTGTAGAGGACCTTCCAATTAGTAGAGAAACTAGAGGAGAGAAATTTTTCTTGATCAAATTTTTGGGACCATATTCGGCCAGCTATGGCCGAATAGTTACCCCTCTCTCTTTCTCCATTCTTCTTGAATTTTCTAGGTGTACAAAATGATGAAGATGATTAAATTGTCATCTTATCTCACCATATATAATTAACACATGTGTCCTATGGCCCACACCCCACACATGGCCACATATGGCCATTTTCATGAAAAATTAAGTTTTCAAAATTTCACTTCTAGCCCTTAATTTTCATGAAATGCTTAACTTTCCATAATTCACTTTTAACCCCAAATTTTTCTTATTTCAAATTTACCCTTAACACTCCATACCAATGAAAAGATGAATATACAACTTGTGCATTAAAACAAAATCAACAAAACCGGAAATAGCCTTATCCTTAACTTGTCGCAACCGACCTAAAATATTCCAACGCACAAAATACGGGATATAACATCGGAGAGGTCATGCAACCCTTATAAGGTTAATGAATACTCTTAACAAGTGTCAAGAAAGTACCCAAAGGTTCCGGGACCAAGCAAATCGAAGAAAATAAATTCATCAAAAATTTTGGGAAAAAACAAAGTTAGCAGAATTTTGGGCAGATTTTTAGTCAACTTTGGAGGGGTATATCTCCTAGTATATTAGAAGGTTTTATGTGTTTCAAAAGCCTAAAATGAAGTTCGTCAAGTCTAGTTTCCACCGCAAGAACCGCTTGTCGATAGGACATAGGGGTAGAGAATTATGGACGTTACAATTTTGGCTGACAAAGCATAAACGTGTGCTACAGTACCGACCTACTACAGTACTGCTACAGTGACCCGACCCGGATTTGACCCCTATATAAAGGGTAAAAAAACCCTTTTTTTCACCAGATTCTACTAAAATTTTCTAGAAAAATCCAGAAAATAGATGAGGGAGACGAGCCTATTATAAAATTGAGTGATTTTTAAGCGATGAAGTATTAGTTTAGGTTCGGATAGCGCGTGGTCGTAATTCTAGTATTGTTGTGTGGTAGATTCTAGCATGGATTCAAAGTGGGTATAGGAGATATTGCTATTTCAATGAGAATAAGGTATGAATCTCCTTCTAATTACGTTAATACCGGTTTATTCGCGAAGATGGAATGGTTAAATAATTGTATAGTAAGTTGGTTAGTTATGGAAGTTGGAAAACAGCGTGTGGCCTTTTTTATGGAATACTTTGATATGGGAAATGGTATTATTGATGTTGGTATTGTTGTTGTTGTTGTTGGTTGTTGAACTAATAATTCGGGCTAGGCACATAAACAGGGGAGATGCTGCCGATTTTCGATAGAATATAAAATAGTTTAAATTGAAACTTCGGATAAGTGTATGATAAGGAGACTAACATTAGTGTGAATTCTCTCGAATGTAGATTTATGAGCTCAGGCGGATAAACGTAGCTAATAGGAGGTCAAGCAGGTATGTTAAGGCTCGTCCCTTTCTTTCAAAGGCATGATTCCTATGTTACGATTTCATAAATACTTCCATAACTTCTTTGTTTTCAAAAGTTAGAAGTCTATGATTCCAAGGCATGATTCCTTTCCCGATAACCCATAAACGTTTTTCAAAATGTCTGTATTCTTCCAAAACAGAGGTTTATGATTTTGTAAGCTCTTATCACAACAATGATGGACATGTTTTTATCATGATGACAATGATGCCAAAGATGAGACTATTTTCTATGATGACAATTATGAGAAAGATTTCATGTTTAAAGGTTCCAAGTTATGATTTCAATAACGATATAAGAATGTTGAGCTATTTCTTGATTTCTCAATTTTATTCATGGATGATGACTATTTTTAAAGATTCCAAAGTATATGAATTGATGCCTTATGAGATTTATGATCCTATTCTATGTTTTCTCTTGATGTTATTCTTCATTGATAGTCTCACCTTATGATAATTGTTCCTTCAAGGTGAGACAAAGCGACCATGATTATTCCATAATATAATCGGAGGTTACCGACCTTACGTCACTCCGATAGAGACATAACTTTCCTTGGGCTCTCCTACATGCTGCTTATATGATATATGTATATGATATATGTATATGTATATGGGGAATATGCGGAAAAAGGGAGTGGCGCTATAGACGCATGACCACCTGATCAGTTGGTGTACCTTATCATCCCGGAAGCGTGATGCCCGGACGCGGGACACATGTGGCTAAATGGATCGGGCCGACGTTCCTCCGCATATTTTCTGAATATATGAACAAAAAATGTTTTTCAAAAAAAAAGCTAAGTATGCATGGCATCCGCCCTAAGAGGCACTCACATGTAAAGGTTACTCTTTTATTTACGATATGCTCTATATTTCCATTCTGTTATTATTCATACTTGTATCCCTTATTACATTATCGTTCATGCCTTACATACTCGGTACATTACTCATACTGACGTCCCTTCCTGCGGACGCTGTGTTCATGCCCACAGGTAGACGGGGAGACGGTACAGATCCCTAGGAGCCTTGTCAGCAGCTTTGCAGAAGCACTCCACTACTCCGGAGTTGCCGCATATCTGTACATTCTTTTGGGTACATATTTTGGGGCACGACGAGGTCCTGTCCCGTCCTAATGTTCGCATTCCGCTAGAGGCTCGTAGATACATGTGTGGGTAATAGATGTCTCATGATCACCTTAGTATATATTTTTGTATATCACTTTTGACACCTCGAGAGCTTATGTACATATGCATGTTTTGTGAAGATATTTAGTGACCATTTCACCGCAAGTATGTTAGGAATTATGATTGCACAGGTTGAGTGATAGATAGTGTTATACCCCGTACTTTGTACGTTGAAATATTCTAAGTCGGTTGCGACAAGTTAAGGACAAGGTTGTAAATTTTTTCGATTTTGTTAAAAGTGCATAAGTTGCATATTCATCTTTTTATTGGTAAGGAATGTTAAGGGTAAATTTGGAATAAGGAAAATTTGGGACCAAAAGATGAATTATGGAAAGCTAGACATTTCATGAAAATTTGGGGCCAAAAATGAAGTTTTGGAAACTAAGAATTCATGAAAAAATGGCCATGTGGCCTTGCACATGACTTGTGGGCCATAGGACACTTGTGTAAATTATATATGTAGAGAAAGATGACTAATTTAAGTCATCTTCATCATTTGTCATTCTTAGAAATTTCAAGAAAGTTGAAGAAAAAACTAGAAGGCCTATTCGGCCAAGACCATGGAAATTTGAGGTTCAAGAATTGATCATCAAAAATTATTTTCTTCTAGTTTCTCTACTAATTGGAAGGTCCTCTACAACGTGGAGTGGTGGTTGGAACAAGAAAACCATTTTATGCCATGGACAAGGCTTGGCCGAGAGAGAAATAGGTGGAAAAAGGTATGATTCAATCTTATTTTTCATGACTTATGGATGATTTGTGCATGTTGTGAAGTATGGAAATGAATGAAAATCATGAAAATAGGGATGTTGGAGTATAGCCGTGTGTGTGTGTTTGGCCGTGTGTATGTAGAGTGGTGATGGAGTGATGAATTAATTGTATTCAACATGTTTGTGTGTTGTTGTAATGTGTAGAAAATGGATGAAATTCATGGAAATATGGAAGTTGGTATGTGGCCGTGCATATGTGTTGTTTGTAGAATATGATGAACTAATTTTATTTAGCATGATTTGGTTGTTGTTGTATGGATTCCATAATCAGAATGATGGTTTAATGATTTAAATGGAAGTTGGAATCATTTGTAGGTTGTTGGAGAAGATAATGTAATTTTAATATAGTTCTTGTATTATTGTGGTTAATGTTGTTAATGTATGGAATGTTGGTATAGTTTGTGAATTTGACGGAAAGAAATGTATTGTTGTTGTTCTTATAGAAATTTGAGGTTTCGGGTTTCATTATATAGTGGATGGGCTGATTTGAATGTATTGTGAATTGTCCGAAGCGTTCTTGAATTTTGTTAAGTGATCTTGGGTTAGTTTTGAATATGCGATCGTTGATATTAGTTTGAATGTATGAAGTTGAATTGAATATACATGGATGTTGTCGAATTATGTGGAAAGGAGCTATTAATGTTAGAATGTGTTTGGAATTGCTATGGATATTGTTGATGTGGTTGTTGGTATTGTTGTTGGATATTTGGCCGAGTTGAATTCTCGGGGTGTTGAATTTACGGAAATGCTCGCCCAAATTTTTGTAAATAAAGTGCGAGCTTAAAATGGGATTCCGAGGTGCCTATGACTAATGTTTGGTGTCTAATGACGTGTTGTAGATTTTGAGAAGCCGAGACTTGAGTTTGGATTAGCTTAGGAAGCAATCAAGGTATGTAAAGCTTACCTTTCCTTCTTTTGGCATGTCTTAGATATGGCTAAGTTATGATATGTTATGAGCTTCGGGGGTGATCCTATTCTTAACGTCCGAGCATGTTTACGATGCTTATTTGCTTCTTGACGATGGCATCCTTATATGGTTTATATGTCCTTGATACGATTGGATTTGAAATGCTATGTATCTGGTTTGTTCCAAAAGGATCTTATGTTTAAAAATGTCCGTAACTTCTGTAGACAGAACCGGATGGCTTTGATTTGTTCGTAGAAAGTCCTAAAAGTGAGCAACGTTCGTGACTTTCCGAGGCGGATTCGGATTGGTTTGCCGTATAACTATGGTCCTTTGATATATTTATGATGTTTGATATGTTTCCGGGTGATGTCCGAAAGATGTTTGATATAACTTTTGTCCCGACTTTCAAATGACAGTCCGTTTACACTATTTCTTATTGTAGTCGAATTATGATCCTTATGCCTTTTGTATGACTAAATTTCTAAAATTGCAAAAAAGTTGGTTTTCAAAAGAATTTTGCTCCTAAACGAATCCGAAACTACGAACGCCCGTAACTTTCAAGCAAGGGCTCGGATCGCTTTGATATCTTCGCAAATGATTTCATGACGAGTAATGACTTTGATTTTCATAGGCGGGCCCGGATTGGGTTGACGCTCGTCCGTGGGTCCCGCGACCTTTCTATGTATGGTTTTAACGACCTATTTTCGAAAGAACTTAATATGACTACCTTTTCGACCCCCGAGTATGATTATATATTTGTCTGTTGAGTCTGAAATAATGATTCGTATACCTATGATTCCGATACGTAACTATGGTTTTTGAAGTTCGATTTGATATGTTCCCGAGTGACATTCGGAAGAAAATCCGATTTGACTATTATTTCGATTTTAAACAACAAATGCTTTTGATTATCTATTAAGTTTTTGTGAATGTTTAGCATCGTATATGATTTCCCAATTCTCGCTCGTGCATTACGTTTACTCGTTCGCCGCGTCCCGGGCCAGTTATTATCGTGCGCAAAATCTGAAGTATGATGTGATTCCGAAGTATGATGTGATTCCGAGGTATGTGATATGTGATATTGCCCGCTGGACATTTGACCGCGGGCTGCGACATTGACCGCAAAGATGTCGGGTTTCGGAGATATGAAAACCTCTAGATATTTTGACCGCGGTATGTGACATTGACCGCCGGACTTTTCCCATTGCGGATGTATGTGGTATGTGAGATGAAATCTGATATGAGGGTTACATGGCGCCCGAGATGATAGGGCGATAATATGACGATATGATCCCATTGTGGATCGTATGTGTTATGTGATATGGTATGCGATGATTAGATGATATGATTATTATATTATATATACGATGATATGATGTGATATATGATTATTATATTATATATGGATCGGGCCGTACGTTCCTCGGCATTATTATATTATTTATGGATCGGGCCGTACGTTCCTCGGCATTCGGTTAAGGTCGGCTTTATATGATATGTTTGATTTTCCGTATATATGAGACAGAAATGTTTTTCAAAAGAAAGCGAAGCATTTTGGCATTCTGATTATCATATTTGTCTTCTGTACCTCTTATGTATGATTTGTATGTCGGATGCAAGCACTTTGGTATTCTGGCTATTATGCTCACTTTCTGTACTCCGTACTTCGGTTATGACTTCGTTTTCTGTACTTACTTTTTCATACTCGGTACATATTCCGTACGACCCCCTTTCTTCGAGGGCGCGTTTCATGCCACGCAGGTACCCACGATGAGTAGGTGATGTTAGCGGAGATGTTCAATGGGATTGGATCCATATCCTCGGCGGCCGAGTCCGAGTGCTTTTGTGGTATCCGAGATGTTGGTAGAGACTTTGCGGCACGGTGTCGTGTGTGTGATGTGTGTGTGATATGTCCGTTTGTGTACGATGTATTACTATGCATTATGTCCGATGTTTGTTTTGGAATCGGTTATGTAAGCCGATATACCAATACACATTATGTTACGATTCGTTATGACTTTTTACTTGATTTGAAAAAAAAAATGAAAAGTATTTGTTGTCGAAAAAATTTTCCTGTGCATTTTGACACGTTTTGCGGGCCCAAGATGATTATGTGTATTACGAAAGTCGGCGGGTTCGCTCGGCCTTAGGTAAGGGTCGGTGCCCATCACGCCTTATCGAATTAAGGGTGTGACAAATTGGTATCGAGACGTCCTAGGGGTTGTCGGCAAAGTCGTGTCCCGTAGAGTCTTGTTTATGGTGTGTTGCGCGCCACATTTATAAACGTGGAGGCTACGGGGCATCTAGGGTGGTTACTCTTCTTTCACATCCGAGATCGTGCTATAGAGCCAAGTCATAGGAGATGAGACTTCGATACTAACCTTTGATTTCGCAGAAGAATGACATCGATAGAAGAAAGTGACTAGCGATGTTGGAAGTCACAAAGCACGCAGTAAGTAAAGGTATGAAAGATATATGTTGGTAAAGATATTGAAGTTGCGATTGAAATACAAGTTGAAGACTAAAGGGGGAAAGTAAACAAGAAAGTGTAACAGGTGCCGTTTGAGTTGGGCATACGAGGTATGTTTATCATTTGTGTACTGTTGATGACATTGGGAGCCCTATGTGGCTGCGATATGATATGATATGTATATATGTATTTTGGCCCTGTGAGGCATTGTTGGTATTTCCTGTGTACAAGTTTTGAGATAGTAAGAAATATAGAGAAAACTCTGCCGAAATTTTCCCAGAAATAAAGAGAAAATGAGATGTAGGTTTGTAATGCGACTTGAAAGGCCGTGTCCACCGTAATGGTAAGATTTAGACAAGAGTAAGTTGCGATGAGCATGTATTGATAAGACATCTTGTGAGATATTAAGGATAAAGTTGGATCGAAAAGAGTAAAGGGTTAAGAGGTGTTATATTATAGGATTGATTACGCATAAGATACAATGTGAATAAAGAAGGTTGTTGTGAAAATAAGTGAAGTCTAGTGAGAAAGTGGCCAAGGTTGTGATGTGATTATGTAGCTAAAATACAAAGACAAGTGTGAAACGGAAAAACAAGCTATGGAATGAATAAGGAAGGGTTTGAGTTAAAGATTAAGAGACGACACGAGATAATGTGCCTAGAATGTTACAAGTCGAGTAAAGGGAATTACAAGAAGGAAAAGTTTAAATCGAGATCCTTAAGACCCCATACGACTAGTTGAACATTCGAGGACGAATGTTCTAAAGGGGGAAAGGATGTTATACCCCGTACTTTGTACGTTGGAATATTCTAAGTCGGTTGCGACAAGTTAAGGACAAGGTTGTAAATTTTTCCGATTTTGTTAAAAGTGCATAAGTTGCATATTCATCTTTTTATTGGTAAGGAATGTTAAGGGTAAATTTGGAATAAGGAAAATTTGGGACCAAAAGATGAATTATGGAAAGCTAGACATTTTAAGAAAATTTGGGGCCAAAAGTGAAGTTTTGAAAATTTTAATTCATCAAAAAAAATGGCCATGTGGCCTTGCACATGACTTGTGGGCCATAGGCCACATGTATAAATTATATATGTAGAGAAAGATGACTAATTTATCATCTTCATCATTTTCCACCTAGAAAGTTCAAGAAATGTGGAGAAAAAAAAGAAGGGGCTATTCGGCCAAGACCATGGAAATTTGAGGCCAAGGAAAATTGATCAAAAAAATTATGTTTTTTTAGTTTCTCTACCAATTGGAAGGTCCTCGTCAACGTGGAGGGTTGTTGGAACAAGAAAAACATTTGTGTGCAATGGTAAGGCTTGCCGAGAGAGAAATAGGTGAAAAGGTATGGTTCAATCTTTTCTTTTATGTGTTATGGATGGTTTGTGGGATGTTGTAATATGTAGAAATGAATGAAAATCATGAAAATAAGGATGTTGAAGTGTAGCCGTGTGTGTGTGTTTGGCCGTGTGTACGTAGAGTTGTGTAGGAGTGATGAGTTAATGGTATTTAGCATGTTTTGGTGTTGTTGTAGTATGTGGAAAATGGATGGAAATCATGGAACTTGTGTGTTGGGGCATTGGACGAAAATGGGTTGTTTTGTATGTTAAGGAATGAACTAAGTTTATATGGTATTTTGGTTGTTATCGTTATGGATTTTATGATGTAAATGAGAGTTTAATGATCCAAGTTGGTGTCGTAATTGTTGCGGGCTGTTTTGGAAGCCAATATGTTGCTAATGTAGTTTCTTGAATTTATGGAAGTAATGTTATTAATGAACGGATGGATTGATAATGTAGTTATGAGTTTTGGAAGAAAGAAATATGTTAAAGTTGCTCATGTTGAATTGGAATGGTTTCGGGTTCCATGGTGCATTGGTTGGATGATTTGAATATTTTGTGGATTGTTGGAAATGTTATTGAATATTGTTTGAATGAGCTTGGATTAGTATTTGAATATGTAGGCGTCGATGCTGGTTTGAACGTATGTTGTCGAATTATATGGAAAAGAATTGCTAATATTAGAATGCGTTTTGAATTGGTTGTTGATGTTGTTTATATGGTTATTGGTATTGTTGTTGAAGAATTGGCCGAGTTAAATTCTCGGGGTGTTGAATTTACGGGGAAATGCGCCCAAATTTTTGTAAATAAAGTGCGAGCTTAAAATGGGATTCCGAGGTGCCTATGACTAATGTTTGGTGTCTAATGACGTGTTGTAGATTTTGAGAAGCCGAGACTTGAGTTTGGATTAGCTTAGGAAGCAATCAAGGTATGTAAAGCTTACCTTTCCTTCTTTTGGCATGTCTTAGATATGGCTAAGTTATGATATGTTATGAGCTTCGGAGGTAATCCTATTCTTAATGTCCGAGCATGTTTACGATGCTTATTTTCTTCTTGACGATGGCATCCTTATATGGTTTATATGTCCTTGATACGATTGGATTTGAAATGCTATGTATCTGGTTTGTTCCGAAAGGATCTTATGTTTAAAAATATCCGTAACTTTTATAGACAGAACCGGATGGCTTTGATTTGTTCGTAGAAAGTCCTAAAAGTGAGCAACGTTTGTAACTTTCCGAGGCGGACTCGGATCGGTTTGCCGTATAACTATGGTCCTTTGATATATTTATGACGTTTGATATGTTTCCGGGTGATGTCCGAAAGATGGTTGATATAACTTTTGTCCCGACTTTCAAATGACAGTCCGTTTACACTATTTCTTATTGTAGTCGAATTATGATCCTTATGCCTTTTGTATGACTAAATTTCTAAAATTGCAAAAAGTTGGTTTTCAAAAGAATTTTGCTCCTAAACGAATCCGAAACTACGAACGCCCGTAACTTTCAAGAAAGGGCTCGGATCGCTTTGATATCTTCGCAAATGATTTCATGACGAGTAATGACTTTGATTTTCATAGGCGGGCCCGGATTGGGTTGACGCTCGTCCGTGGGTCCCGCGACCTTTCTATGTATGGTTTTAACGACCTATTTTCGAAAGAACTTAATATGACTACCTTTCCGACCCCCGAATATGATTATATGATTATATATTTATCTGTTGAGTCCGAAATGACGTTTCGTATACTTATGATTCTGATACGTACCTATGATTTCTGAAGTTCGGTTTGATATGTTCCCGAGTGATATTCGGAAGAAAATCTTATTTGACTATTGTTTCGATTTTGAACTAACAGTTCGTTTTGATTATCCTATTGGGTCATTGTAAGTGTTTTGCATTGCATGTGATTTCCCACGATTCTGCTCGTGCATTATGTTTTTGCATCCTTCGCCGCGTCTCGGGCCGGTATGTTATCGTGCGCACTGTGTTATATTCCGAAGTATGTGATATGTGATATTGACCGCTGGACTTTTGACCGCGGTATGTGATATGTGATATTGCCCGCTGGACATTTGACCGCGGGCTGCGACATTGACCGCTGGACTTTTGACCGCGGTATGTCGGGTTTCGGAGACATGAAATCTTCTGGAGTATGATGTGTTATGGCGCCCGAGACAGGAGGGGCGACCATGTTCTGTCCGCCGGTCCCATTGCGGACCGTATGTGGTATGTGATATGATAATGTCATACGATATGACATGTGATATGATATGTGATAATATGACGATATGATTTAATTTACCGAGTGTTACACCTCGCATTTTATGCGTATTCGGAAGAATTGGAAATGATTCGGAATGGTAGAAATTAAGGTTCTAATTGGATTCTACTTAGTGTGCATGGAATGTTTAAGGAAATATTGACGTGGAAATATTGGAAAAAGACTAAGGGCAAAATTGGAATTTTGGAAAGTGGATTCATGAATTATCAAAAGTGTGGAGTAAATAAAACAAATTGGGCTTGGAAAATTGGCAAGACAAAATTTGAAAAAAATTGAGGCCCAATCCATGAAGGTGGCCGGCCATGGCTTGGATAAAATTAAATCCATGCCATGTGCATGGTCATGTGACAAGCCAATAATATAAGGAGCCAAATTCATGAAAATCTCTAGAATTTTCAAGACAAGAGAAACAAGGAGAAAAACAAGAACAAGAAGAGAAACAAGGACAAGGCCATTCGGCCAAGTCCATGATTTTTGCCTCCTTGAAATCTTTTCCCAAAAATTGTTTTCTTGTTGAATTCCTACTAATTCAAGGTCCCTTAACAACTTAGTGTAATTGGTTTGGAAGAAAGAGGACTTGTTTCTTCAAATAGACAACTTACTCAAGTGAAGAAGATGGAAGAAAAAGGTAAGAATTCATCCTTTCTATTTATGTTATGAAGGTTTGGTTGTGTTGTGGTATATGGAAATAAGTAGAAATTATGAGAATATGGAAGTTTGCATGGTGAATATGAATGAATGCATGTGGCCGATTATGTGTAGTGTAACTATGTTGAATTTTATGTTGTATTTTGGTTGTGGGCATTGTGGAATTTGTATTGGAGATGAAAATTGAATAAAATTTGGATGAAGTTGAAGAATTGTATGTTGGCCGTGTGGTACATGGAAGTTGGAATGGAAATGAATTAAGTTTGTTTAATATGTTAGTTGTGTTGTGGCGATCTCTATAATGCAAATGAAGGTAAAATGATGAAAGTTAGCATTGAAATGGAATGTTGAAGCTTATGTTGTTTAAGTATGATTTTAGGTTCTTATGATAATTAAGTTGTTAGGGTGTGAATTATGATGATTGTGGATGAACTTGGAAGATGGAAATAAGTTATGAATATGTATGTTGAAGGTTAGAAGATTTGGATAAATTATGACTTTGGCGGGAAGTTGTATATTTTGTATAGCTTGAATATATGGTGTAGAAATGATATGAAATGCTTCCGAATGGTATTGTAACGATTTTAGGTAATAATGAATGTGAATATGATGGTATTGATGTGGATTTGAAAATATGAAGTCGAAATGGGAACTGTTGCATTATGTCGGAAAGTTGATTAGTAGTATTATATTGTGTTTTGTTATGATTGTTGATGTTGTTGTTGGGTTGTTGTTGATTGTTTTTGTTATATCCGGCATTTTTGCATATTCGAAAAATTTGAAATATGTTGATTTGTGAGAAATAAGGCCATGCTTGAATTTTTTTCTTAGCAAGTGTGTGGCGATTATGGAGACTTGAATGTGAAAACACCGAAGAAGACCTAAGGGCAAGATTGGAATTTTGAAAATTTGTTTCGGAAATTTTAAAATGTGATTCATGAAGAATTGGGCCAAAAAAAAAAATAAGAAAATTTAGGCCCAATATTTATGGGTGGCCGGCCAAGGAGGGCCAAGCCCACAAGAAATTCATGCAAATTTTCCATGTGCTTGGCATGTGACAATTAATTATGGGATATATATGCATGAGCCACTCTAGAGTTTTCAAGAAAAACAAAGAAAAATCAAGAGAAAATGGAAAAAGGGAGCACGGCTCCATGGAAAAAAGAAGAAGAAAGAAAAAGAAGAAAAAAAATTCTTGGAGCCTTGTCCTTGCCTTAGAAATCTTGTTCTCTTTGAATTTATGACAAGTCCAAGGCGCTCCTCGACGTGGCATAATTGGCTCGGAGAAAGAACTTCGTTGGTGGAAAGTTGAAATTTCAAGAAAAGGTAAGATTTTTATGTTTTGTGTTATGGAATGAATTTGTGTGTTATAATAATTCGAATTGGATGAGAATCATGGAAGTAGTGTGTGTGTGTGCATGGCCGTGTGCATAGGTAGTACCATGCATGGCCGTGAGTTTGGGGGTGGAGAAAGAACAAGGATTTCATGTTTCTCTTCATGTTGTAAGGAATTTATAAATGTTGTGATGAATAAAAATGAATGAAAATCATGGGATTAAGAGGTGTGTTGTGTGAGCCATATGTATGTGTGTGTACAAATGAGGCCGTGTGATGTCTTGCATGAGGGAAGATGTTATTGAATGTATTTAGTAAGCTAATTGTGTGATTATGGTATTATGAAGTGAATGGAAGGTTAATGGTCTTTGTTGTTATGGAAAACATGTTGTGAGGTCGTTGTAGAAGAATACGCAACATTGTAGTAGTCTATGCAAATATAAGAATGAGGTCATTAAGATGCAAATTATGATTTTTGTCGATGAAATTGGAAGATAGAAATATGTTATGAATATTGGTATTGAACAATTGGAAGTTGTTGCATTATGTCGAAAGGAAGACTAATGGTATTAGAATGTATTTTAATTTGCTTGTTGATGTTGTTGATGTGTTGTTGGGTTGTTGTTGCTACTTTGAGCCGAGTTGAACCTCGGGGGTGTTGTATTTATAGGGGAAGTGCTGCCGAAATTTCGGTAGCCAAATAGAAGCCAAAGATTGAAATATCAACTTGCATGAATAGTAATTGGCAAAGGTGACCATTTGCAGATTTTTTGACGAAACGGGATTGGAGATTAAGCGAGCGTAAGACGTCCGCAAGGTATGTAGAGCTTACCTATTCTTCATATGGCATGTCCTAGACCTACTAGGCCGAAAACGGAACCTCGGGACTAATTCTGCTCCTAGAAATCCGAATTTGATTTTGGTTACTATTCATTCAGCGCTATTGAATCAAAATACTTACTTTTGAATATGAGAACGCATAAACCTTTGTATCTTCCGTGAATGCATCCAAATGGCTCCGAAACTTTCACGAATACCTTTATGGAGCCTAAGATTTGTAAATTATGTTCGCCGCCGCGGCTTGACCCGAGGTGGGCCCGCAAGTCCCGAGGCTTCCCTTATCTGGTTTGTCTGTCTCCTTTCTGTATGATACGAAAAGAAATGTTTGCCTATGACTCTAGGGTCCGCTCGAAATGTCTTATTATGTTATTTGATCGCTAATCACTATGAGCGCTACTATATTTTCCGAGAATAACTCATGATATGTTTTTCGAAAAGTTGATAACAAAAAGTCCACAACCTTTGTACACTAATTTCCGCTTCGTTTGATACTCGCTTTGAGCTTCCTGATACTAATGTATTTGTATATGAAATTATGTATCGACTTCTGGAGTTTACTTTTAATATGCATATGATTTCTGCACTACTCTGCTCGTGCCGATATTTGTAATTTCGTTCGCGGCACCCGGGCCGGTTTTGTGATCGTGCGCCCTATGACACTTCCGGAGTATGATGTGTTACGGTTTCCGTGACCTCGCCATAGGGCCGGTTACCGTTTTGGAGTTATGATGTGATATGGCCTTTGTTATGTTTGATGATGTGTGTGATATTGTGATTTGCTTGGAGATGTACGGGGATTTGAAATCTTCTGGTGTGATGATGTGGTGTGGCGCCAACGACAGGCGGGCGACCACCGTTCTAAGAGCTTATGCATGATTTTTATTTGCATTCCGTATATTCGCATTCCGCATGTGCTTTGTTCTCGTTATCTCTCGTATTGGTTTCGTATCCTCGACTCCGATTCGATTTAAATTACTCGCACCTTCGCTTTACATACTCGGTACTTTTTCCGTACCGACCCCCTTTCACGTGGGGGGCTGCGTTTCATGCCGCGCGGTGCACAGTGCTCGGTTGGGTGATTCCCCGGTTTAGGCTACCTATTCTCATTACTGAGTGCTCCCCTTGATCCGGAGCCCACATTTGGTATATATGCTCTGCTTTGGATATTCTGTATTTTTGCTACTGATTGGGTACGGCGGGGCCCTGTCCCGTCATATGTTCGTACGTTCGTATGTCTGTTCTGTTTGTAGAGGCCTGTAGTCATATTTGTGGGTCGTGGGTCCGATGGTTGTGTATGGTCTCGGTTTGTCTGTATATGATTTTGATTTGCGTCCTTAAGCGGCCCCGTATACTATTATGGCCAATATGGCCCATCTGTTTGCATGAGTGTGTCTGGGCGATGTACATTCCGCCAATTTTGATTCTGATGTGATGATTGACACGGGCGACCGCTCGGGACAGCATTTGTATGATATCTGCTTCTGATTATCAGTACGGGTTATGTCTGTTAAATCCGGTCATGTGGTATTTTGATAACTTGGTTCGTAAGTCCGTTTGGGTGCCTAGGTAGGGCACCAGTCACGGCCCACGGAGCCGGGTCGTGACAGTTTTAAGCCGAGTTTAATTCTCGGGGTGTCATATTTATAGGGGAGATGCTGCCGAAACTTCGGCAGACAAATACTAAACCAAAGTTGGAATTTTCAAGCCTCATGAATAGTAACTGGTAAAGGTGACCATTTGCAGAATTCTGACGAAACGATATTTGAGTTTAAGCGAGCGCAAGTCATCCGTAAGGTATGTAAAGCTTACCTATTCTTTATTTGGCACGTCCTAGACCTATTAGGCCGAAAACGGACCCTCGTGGATAATTCCGCTCCTAGAAATTCGAGTTTGATTTTAAGTACTATTCATTCAGCCGCAAATGAACCATAATGCTTGCTTTTGAATATAAGAGTGCCTAAACCTTCGTATCTTTCGCAAATGATTTTGAATCGCTTTGAAACCTTTATAGACAACTTCACAGCCAAATGTTTATGATTTCCGTCCGCCACCTCAACCGACCGAGGTGGACCTACTATTTCCGATTTTCCCTTTTGTATTTACGATTTGTCTTCGAGCGGCTTTCAAGGAATGTTTTGACTACTAAACAAAAATCATTTTAAATATTCCATCAAGCCCTATGAAATGCTTTGATATGTACTTCGACTCAATGTTCCGTCCCGACATAATCCGCCGCGATGTCCAAAAGGTACGTACTATGACTCTGTCCGATTCCATTGGTTTGATTTGTTATCTCGATATGCCTCATCGAGTCTCTCGAAAATATATATGTTATTTTTATTGCATTAGTTTCTCACTACTCCACTCGTGGATGCCTCAATGTTTCCCCCACCGAGCCCGGGCCGATATGTTCTCAAGCGTATTTCTCCGCATTGTTCGCCGTGCTCCGTGTGAGGGCGGTATATACGTGCATGGGTTACGGTGTATGATGTGCCATGTACGCTTATGCGTCGATATCCGTTGATTATGTTCTCGTATGGCCATTTGGTATGTTATGATTTGTTTCGAGATATTCCCTACTCAAGTATGATGTGTTATGGCGCCGAGAAGCGGGCGCCTCTCGTTCGTTCACCAAGTCCCATAGCGGGGCCGGTTTTGGCATATGTTTTCTGCATGCATTACTTATGATTTCTGATATGCATTTTTGATTACCTACGCATCTCATCTGTTTTCCGCACACTCGTTCGATTTTAGTTTGATTTATTACGCTTTTACATATTCAAGTACATTTTCCGTATCGACCCCCTTTCTTCGGGGTCGTTGCTTTCGTGCCACGCAGGTTGGATGTTTGGTTCGCCGATCCGCCGCCTAGGTTTTCCGTACAATGTTGAAGTGCTCCTTTGTCCGAGCCCGTATTTTGGTATAGTATTTTCGCTCGCATATGTACGTATTTATTCTGGGTACGGCGGGGCCCTGTCCCGTCATATGATTATGTTTTGTTCTGTAGAGGTCTGTAGACATGTGGTGTGGGTTCTGTATATGTTTTGTGAGTTTTGCGTACGTTTAGAGTCTATCTACGTTTTGAGACGCCTTATCGGCCTTCGTGCGGCATGCCCACTTGTCCTTGTTAAATTATTATTTCTCGCTTATTTGTAATATTTTGCTAATTTAGGTTAAGGTACGTATGAGTGTCCAACTAGGCACGTGTCGCGGCTCACGGAGTTGGGTCGTGACACCGAGTCCCTCACTTCGTAGGGCCGAGTACGTCGTATGTTTATGATTATTATATTATATATGGATCGGGCCGTACGTTCCGCATTATTATATTATATATGGATCGGGCCGTACGCTCGGCATTATTATATTATTTATGGATCGAGCCGTACGTTCCTCGGCATTCGGTTAATTGTCAGCTCATATGATATGTTTGATTTTTCGTATATATGAGACAAAAATGTTTTTCAAAAGAAAGCGAAGCATTTTGGCATTCTGATTATCATATTTGTCTTCTCGTACTCTTATGTATGATTTGTATGTCGGATGTGAGCACTTTGGTATCCTGGCTATTATGCTCATTTTCGGTACCCCTGACTTCGGTTATGATTTCGTTTTCCGTACTTACTGCTTTGCATACTCGCACGTATTCTCGTAGCATCGACACCCTTTCTGGGGTCGCGTTTCATGCCACGCAGTACCTACGTACGAGTAGTGATGTTAGCGAAGATGTTACAGCCGGATGGGCGAGCTCCATTTCCTCCGTGAGTGCCGAGTCCGAGTGCTTTTGTATGGTATCCGAGATGTTGGAAGAGACTTTGCGAGGCGTGTCGTGTGTGTGATATGTCCGTTTTGTACGCGGCTATGTAAGCTGATGTATTGTTGTGCAAAAGATATTACGTATCTCATACGATTGCGTACTTTATTTGATTTGAAAAAAAAATGAAAGGCATGTTTGTTGTCGAAAAAAAAAATTTCATTATGTGCTTATGTTACGTTTTGCAGGCCCAATATGATTATGTGTATTACGAAAGTCAGCGGGTTCGCTCGGCCCTAGGTAAGGGTCGGATGCCCATCACGCCCTATCGGAAATTAGGGTGTGACATATATGATGGCATGATGACATGATGATGATATGATTTTTACTCACCGAGTCCGTCACTAGAGGGCCGGTTACGGTATATATATATGATTATATGATGACATGATAATGATATGATTTTACTTACCGAGCCCCTCACTGCAGGTCGGACACGTTATGTATATGCATGATACATGTTTCAAAAGGCAAGTTATGATTTGTCCGATTATTACACTTGTGTCCGTAATCCCCGCCCGACCACGATCCCGTTTACCGTATTTCATGCTTTACATACTCGCATATTCCGCACGACCCCTTTTATTCGGGCCGCGCGTTTCATGCCACGCAGTACCTACGGATGAGTAGAGGACGTTAGCGAGGATATTCCAAATCGGATTGGCGAGCTCCATTTCCTCCGAGTGCCGCCGAGTCGAGTATTCATGTTGTGGCATCATGTTCTATGTTAGAGACTTTGCGGAGTAGTCACGTATATAACATGTCGAGCTTTGTAAGCGGCCCCGTAAGCCGATGTATCATTATGTTACGTATTTCATACGATTATCGATTTTACTTGATTTTGAAAAAAGACGAAAAGCATGTTTTTTTTGAAAGGCTTACATTATGCATTCATTTCATAATTTAAGAGTCCAGTAATATTATGAGTATCACGAGAATCAGCGGGTTCGCTCGGCCCTAAGTAAGGGTCGAGTGCCCATCATGCTCTATCAAAAGTTGGGGTGTGACAAATTGGTATCAGAGCAGTTCGTCCTGGGGGTTGTCTGCAAAGTCGTGTCCGAGAGAGTCCTGTTTATGGTGTGAAGCGCGCCACATTTATAAACAAAAGGCTACGGGGCATCTAGGGTGGTTACTCTTCTTTCACTTCTTAGATCGTGCCATAGAGCCAAGTCATAGGAAATGAGATTCCTGACACTAATCTTTGATTGCAGCAGAAGAATGACATCGACAGAAGAAAGTAACGAGCGATATTAGAAGTTACAAAGCACGTTTGTAAGCAAAGGTATGAAAGGTATATGTCGAATAAGGTATTGAAGTACGATCGAAATACGAGTCAAGGTTAAAAAGGGAAGGTAAACAAGAAAGTGCAACAAAAAAGGTGCGGTAGTTGGACACACGAGGTAAGTTTATCATCTTCATACCGTTGTGGTAATGGGAGCCCCGTGTGGCCGTGATATGATATGATATATATATATACATATATATGTTGGCCCCGTGAGGCATCATATATTATTTCGCGTGTGTTTTGAGATAGTAAGAAATATAGAGGAAACTCTGCCGAAATTTTTCCAGAAATAAAAAGAGAATGAGATATAGGTTTGTAATACGACTTGAAAGGTCGTGCCGATAGTAATGATAAGATTTGATTAAATTGTGAGTATGGATGACCTCGAGGAATAAGTTAATTGCCGAATGGGATAATAGTAATTAGAAGGTCGATATCGATATGGTAAAAAGAAATTTGGAAAGTGGCTTGTGATATTAAGAGACGATTTAGAAAAAAGGTCGGCAAACCTCGATGAGGGTTATTTAAGGTACCGACCGAATTGATAAGCCGACGAATTATGACGAGCTTATAATTAAAAGAAGTAAT
>NW_026714495.1:0-31797 GCF_029784015.1 Lycium ferocissimum | reverse complement strand
AAAGGGGTTTGATGGAATAATTGAACAAAGGTATGTAAGGCTAACCTTTCTTTCATAAGGCATGGTTCTTTGGCCAAATATCTAATCTTCTATGAGCCTATGATGTCCTCCAAATGATGCTATCTTCAGCCACTAAGCTCGAATCTCGACATGCCACGATTGTACTAAATTCCTCCTATGACGAGAATCCTCTAAGGATAGAGATGTTAATGAACTACGATAGTAACGATGCGAAAGATGCTTAACAGCTTTTATGTATATGTGTCTATGTAAGGCTATTATGAAACCCCGAGCTTACATGGCCGGGTAGAATAAATAAATAAATAATAAATAAATATATATATATATATATATATATATATATATATATCGCGCACGCACCACCGCAAGTAAGTACGAATAACCCCGAGTCTTGGTAGGCTGTGTATGTATACTCACCGAGCTCTCGTTTACACGGTATGTGAAACACCGAACCTTCATGGTCGGGTATGCTATGTACATGATATGGATATGTATACGATATGTGTGTGAACATAAATACGAATATGCTATAAATACGAAAATGGATACGAAATGTAAACGAAAGACGGATACAGAGGATGGATGTATTTACACAAATACGCATTAGAAATGAAAAGTCCCTATGAAAAGCAAGTAAGTGTTTATGACGATGATACTACTATCTCCCATCCTACGCTATTTCTTATGTTGTCTATTGCGGCCGTCATATAATGATGTCGATCATGCTTACATACTCAATACATTCTTCGTACGTTCTTTTTGTTTACGGACGCCGCTTCATGCCCGCAGTGGCCAGGAGACAAGTGCTCGATCCATAGCTTTATTACTCGTGGACTACATAGCGGAGCCTCTATTCCATTCGAGCTGCGCCTTTGGTATTTATTCTTTTGTATATTTAAGGGCACCATGGGTCCCGTCCCACCTATATGAAATGACATACTTCCGAGGCTCGAGATATGTGTATATGGTTAGATGTGTGTTTCGGGGCTCACGGGCCCCATATTTGATATCATCTTGTTAGCCTTGGTTTCCGCTATGTACATCTATACGGGCATCATATTGATGACGATATATATATGCATTGTCGCCGGGCGGAATTAGCAGAATAATGGACGAAAAGTATGATTTAGCTACGTGGCTCACCTAGATGTAAACGTGAGAGCATGATAAGAGGTGCTCCGACGGGTTAGCACCGGTGCCCGTCGGCCGCGCTCTCCACCGGTTCGTGACAACGTAATCCGTTCGATACCAAGTTTGTCACGCCCCAATCCCGGAGTTACGTGACCGGCACCCGAAGCAAAACTAGGCCCGAGCGAACCACTCTAAATCTGAAACTCTGGAGAGCGAACCCCAACTTAAACTAATAATATCTAATCTGGAGATATATAAAGATAAAGACCATCTTGTTTGAACTGGGCACACACCCAAAATACATACATCTAACCGAGCAAGCCGAGGAGGCCACTTTAATCGTACAAAACCAACAGCATCCAACAGACATATACAAGCCGACAAGGCTATCACACAGACATACTATATATAGGACTCTTCTACAAGCCTCTAAGGAGATGTGTGACTGTACCATTCAATCTGAAATCCAAAGGAAAGACTTCTAAGGACCTGGCAACTCCAAACGTAGTGAGCCGACTCAATCGACCGATTTCGCATCCTTGCCTACTGGAGGCCTATCAATCTGTTGATCTGTACATGTAGGCATGAATGCAGCGCCCCAGAAAAAAGGGACGTCAGTACGAAATAATGTACCGAGTATGTAAGGCAACGATAACTGCAACTAAACTAAAACAATACAATTCGGAGGCCAAAGAATGCCCTGAATATCTCTCCAAACCTGCCTCATATGAAATGCAATATAATATGTATATATATATATATATATATATATATATATATATATATATATATATGACCAAGGGCCGTGCAACTATAAAATCTCACCGGCTAAGTAGCCGTGCAATATGTCTCACCGACCCGTCCGCCGGTAACTGGTCGTTATCGACTCAGACAGCATGACCGTCTCACTGACCCGTAGGCCAGGAAATCTGTCTCATTGACTCGTAGGCCAGGCATATCTGTATCATTGACCCGTAGGCCAGGCAAAGTGAAAATGTCTCATTGACCAAGTGGCCAAGCTAAAGAAAATGTCTCACTGACCAAGTGGCCAGGCTAAAGAAGAACATATATGTATATCATGCAAAGGTATCATGCATATGCTGAAAAAACACTGATACTATAACATGTTTCTTCTGCCTCTCAACAAACTCAAGGACATAGGGCGGGCATATGGCCCCTCAGAAAGAACAACATAACACTCGGAAACTATACCACAATATGACAAACTCTACTTTGACAAATCTCTAGTCATAAGGTTCTTTACGCTCCTACCATTTATGGGATCATGCCAAGAAAAGAAGGAACAACCTTGACATACCTTTTCGGCCTTCTACTATTACCGCTTATCCTTCCAAGCTCGTAAATCTACATTCAAGAGGATTTATACTACTATTAGGATTATCGTCATATGCCTATCCCAATCTTCAAATTAAACTTCTTTAGAGTCTGCCAAAATTCGAGCAGTATCTCCACTGTTTATATCCCTAGCTCGAAATCACAATTCAATAACTAACAACAATAACAACAACAGCAACGCCAATAAAAACATATCAATACCAAAGTATTCCATAAAACATCCCACATGATGTTTATTCAGTTTTTTCAACCAACAAATTTGGTATATGATCATTTAATAGTTCTATCTTTGTAAATACACCTAAATCAATATCAATAAAGGAAGATTCATACCTTACCTACGCTATAACCGCAATATATTCACTTTTCACCTTGAATTCCAACCAAAATTCACCCCAATACAATATTATAATCGCAACTATACGCTGTCTGAACCTGAATTCGGAGATTATACTTAATTTGGGATAAAATTTGATGTTGGAAGTTGTGGAAATTTTCAAAATATTTGGGGATTTCTCTGGTGTGTTTGGATGAAGAAAGGGGGTAAGCCCCCCTTATATAGAGTTCCAAAATCTATCCAAACCGACTTAAAATTTGCTCAGCGCGTTCACGCTGAGTTACTGGGTTCTCCTCTGCGTGTTCGCGCCACCTTCTGGCGCGTTCGTGCAGGGTTAATTTCCTGCCCTGACAGCCATCTTAAAATGCTCATAACGTTTGATTCTGATGTTGGACTGATGCGTGGTTTGTTGCGTTGGAAACTGGACCTCCTGAACTTTAATTTAGGCTTTTGCTTTGCCTCAAAACTCCTCATATACCAAAAGATATCTTTTCTCCAAGTTGGGCCAAAATTGCCCATCATAATCAAAAGTTAAGCACATATAACCTCATATATCTTAAAAGGTGCTCCAGTAGCCATAATTACACAGCTAACACCTAACGAGTTTTAACTTACTAGACTATGAGGTGTAACAAAACTGCTAAATTTGATTGAAGGTCTTATAACCTGATTTGTGATCATGTTAGTTTCTTTGTTTTGACAGAAAAAAATGATATTAAAGGAGTAAGAGTTGTTCTTGAGATGTAATATGAGGACTTGAGGTTTAAAACTGTCTAAGTATGATTTATGGTTTAAAAGGAAGTTTGGATGCCTTATTAGTTTTTAACTTTGTCAAAATAAATTAGAAAAGGTTGTAAGTCAGTCTAGTTTGTGGATTACAAAGTTGTTGAGATGCTAGACTTAACGAAGTGGTGCTAAGCTTAAGTTGACTTAACTAAGTGGTGCTAACCTTAAGTTTTTGGAACCTGTTTTTTGCAAAACTATAAGCCTTATAATCCGGTGCAGTTTTCTAGTTGTTCTTGTCTTGAAACTGTGGAAATTTTAAAATGAAGTAAGCTAGAAAGGCTCTTGTTTTAGTATCTGTCCTGTTTTGAGGTCACTTATGTTGTAAGAAGTGGAAAATTGAATTTTGTCTTTCAAAAATAGGTGTAAGAGGTCCAAACTAGTTTTAAAGATTAATCCAGTTTCTGAATCTATAGAAGTTGTTTTCTCCTCTTTTGTAAGTCATATTTTGTGCAGAACAGTCTGTTTTTATGGCTTAAGTTCCCAGAAAACCAATTTGGCTTGATCAGAGATTTTCAAAATCACTCACTTTCAGGAATTTTAACAGTTGACAGTTTTGGAATTAAGTAGAAAAAGACTTAAAATTATGTGACACTTTTGCTAGTTCAGTCTGTCCTTTTTTGTTCCAAATAAATCTCAAAGTGTGTATTTTCTATCTTATTCTGTGCTGTCTTGACTATGCAAATCATTATCTACCTTGTTGATTCTAGAATAGGTACTATGTATCCTCTAGGAGTTCCTTTTGAACTGCTGAATCTTTTATTTGTGACTGCCTTTGTTGTGTGACTTGTAATCTAAGACACTTGACCTAAATCTTTCCTAGACTAGACTATATCCCTCATTAGCCTTATTTAGGCACTGTTAGATCTCTTGAAACCAATCTAGTTTGGAATACCTCTGTGTGTGATAATATTTATAACTAATACACTGTTTAGAATAGTTTCACCTATTATTGAAGGAAATGTGCCTTTGTAAATAACCAGGGTCTTTAAAACTGAAGTCTTTTAAAAGAAAAGGTGAAAACTTGTTTTGGCATTAAAACCAGCAAACCATGAATGCAATTATGTTAAGCTGGCATTCTGTTCATTTTTCCAAATCTGAAAAGTTGAGTAAAACTATTTCCTATGCAGATTGCCTTTGTGATTCTTGCTAAGTGATTAGGGTACACATTAAACCTAGTATCATCCATTCATACTTAAAACCTGTGAGTCTTACCTCTATTTGCCATGGATCACAATCTTCATGTTGACTAATAGTTTATAACTGTGAAATTGGAGATGTGAACCTATTATCTACAAACTGTGTGTTCCATGATTCACTTGAATGGTTGTTTTGACTCTTTACCTAAATGAAATCCC
The DNA here is from genome assembly GCF_029784015.1 of Lycium ferocissimum. Taxonomy (NCBI): domain Eukaryota; kingdom Viridiplantae; phylum Streptophyta; class Magnoliopsida; order Solanales; family Solanaceae; genus Lycium; species Lycium ferocissimum. The sequence continues at coordinate 26,811 of NW_026714495.1, read as the reverse complement.
CCTAAAGGACGTAAAGCCTAGTTTACAGAGTTGGTCTTGGCAGATAAATCCCTTTTTGACATCACATTTAAGTGTTGATGGAAATCTAGGATAGAAATAGGACTCTGAAAAGGATCTATCCCCATTGCTTACTTAAAATTACTTGACTTAAACCCATAAGGCATCTCTTCTTGTTTAATGTGTACCATAATTTGGTTTTTGAGACTCAAGACTGGTTTGAAAAGTGGAGAAGAGATTCTATACCTGGGTTTTAGGTAAAACTGGTTCTTAAAGCTTTGAGAATGAAACGGTTTGTTTGGTTGTTTGCTTACCTTGTTTCCTCTCTTTAAAACTATTTTTGTAACATTTGAAATTTGGAGTTTGTCCATCTTTAAAACATGATTGAAAAGGTGTTGGTTTAAGATTGCGAAGTTGTCTCTAGAGATTGTGAAGTTGTCTCTAGACTTTGTTGCATTGGTTGCAGCAGTTTAAAAAGGAAAAAACTGTCAACGCGTTGAAAAGATTAAAACTTTGTTTGTTTGTTCTCAATTTGACTTTTCTCTTTTCCTGCCTGATTGATGATCTTATTCTGAGTCCTATATGTCGAAATGTTGCTAAAATGTATACTGAGAAGTTTGTCTAACTTAAAACACTTGAGGGGTAAAGGAAAGTTTTAACAGATGAGGAAGAAATTGTGAGTTGATTGTGCTTCTTCCCTATCAGTGTGATGCTGCTATAGTCCCGTATACTTCATGTCTCTAAGGACCAATATTTGTATTTTAAGCAATTGCTTGATTCATGTTTGAAGCTGTCTGAAATCTATATAAGTATTTTTATATGGAGGTTTGTTTATAGGACCATGTGTATAACTATCATTTGCCTCACTAGTATAATTAGGCAATCTTAAAAATAAGTTCAAAATCAAAATATTTTTCAAAACTCTTATTAACACACTATAGGATCTGTCACCTGAAGAAATGTCCCTTGACTTGTTTGAAGACCATGCTTGTGACTCATTTTGCCTGTTATTTCTAACCTGCCAACCACTCTGTATTTCTGGAAAAAGATTTAAGATTGGACCTTTATTTTGGGAATTTGTTTGTGACTTGTTAACTATCTAAATAAGCTTTCAAAACTTGTTAAGTATAAAATCTGGAAAATCTGAGAATTGAAAACTTCATTGGTACTGTTTCACTTATGTTTGAATTTGCAACATGCTATTTTTAGCTTTGGTGGTGATTCATCTCTATGCTACTTTCTTGCATTAACACCTTTTCAAAAAAAAATTGGACTTGGCTCATGTGTAATTTGTTTGCCTGAAATTTCTTGGTTTTCCCTCTTGAACCAGTTGAGTTACTCTGTGACACTCTTGCTTTTGAACTTGTTGATAACTAGCCTTGTAGCTGCGCATTATGAGGAACTTTTTGATTGTTTGTTTAGTCTTAATTAGTAGCTAAACACCTAAGTTGTGAACTATAGTATTTGCTGGGTAGATTTGAAGTTTCTGTGTGATTTAATTGTGGTATTTGGGAGTTGATATTAGCTGAGTATATAGTTTATATTGAGGTGTATAGAGGGTATGCCCTTCATGGGTTTTGGTCTCTATGTTAGTGAGTTTATCAGTGGTATATCGTGTACATCACAGTCTGACATTTAGAAAATTTTGAGGAGAGGATAATTTTGGGCCACAATTCTGGGCCTGTACTTAGTTTTGGTGATTTGATAATTGTCATATTTGGCCACCGATGGGCTTTTGTATAAATTCTCCATTATTTTTTTAATATAATAATTATGGGCTTGGCCCAAAAGCATTGTAATTCATTTTTGGCTTCATTATTTAATTACCATCCTCGGTTACATTACTAATACTACGCATACTTATTTGTTGGGATTACCCCTATACGTTGGTGGGTCCATCGAGGCCCACTAACAATTCTAGATCGAGTCTACCCCTAGCATGGACGGCATAAGCATTGGAACACATTATTGCAGCAGAAAATATTAATTTGTGCATTTTCTGTTAGGCTTGGTCGGTCCAAGTCCCCATCCTATTTAGTTTTTGTACTTCAATTCATTTTTGTTTATGATTTGTTGGACCCCTTTAAATTATCGCACGTTTAGAGTCTCAAAAACCATTTTTGAAATGTAAAAACTGTCTTTGGAAAATTCTTGTGTAAAATCGGCTTTTTGACTAATTATCACTTGTATAAAAATTGAGATTTCATTAGTAGTTAAAATTATGATTTTTGGGACAAAAATTGATGGACTTAATCAAAATTCTATAAAGGACAAAATTATTTGGACCGGTGGACTGATTGGATCGTTTTCGGCCAAAATTGACTTGGGCTATTTGAGACTAACTTTGATTCAAAATGGCTAAAAATCAAAAAAATATAAAATATGGTTAAAATATGGATAATAGTAGTATGCCAAAAATGATTTTATAAAACTTAAAAATAAAAAACCTTTTTTCCAAACTCGGGTGGGCTTACGTAGTGTTCTACTTAGGTTAACGCCTTCGGATTTTAACCTAGGTATTCTAGTCTGAAACCCAAAACGCCCAATTTTGGGCAAAACTTTACCACTTTTATTTCTTAAAAGTGTTGTATTTTCGCATGAATGACTAACTCTTTATTGCGGGAATATAAAACAAAAGCAGTTTTTATCAAAAATAATCTATATTTACCAGGCATACTATTAGAACCGTAGGTTAACTGTATTTTACGGATCCTTAATACCGGGGTGCCTAACCCCTTCCCTGGGGGGATCACCAGAACCCTTACCCATACTTTGGTACAGATTGGTTCCTTTTTAAATTTAACCGTTTTAAAAGAATCCTTTCGAACTGGTTTTCCTAACTTACCTTTGAGTTATGTGGTGACTCTAAAACTGATGTCCATTTAGAGCACCATCCATATAGGAGTATATTTTTTCCCTTTTCCAGGTACGATTGACAACCGTACTTTCCCAGGACACTTTACTTTTTAAATGAGGCAAGTACAAATACGAATCGAAAAAAATACAATCCGCTACACAGTATACTTCTCACTTCTGGCGATCCATGCAGAAGGAGGTGGGTACTAGAGTTGAGCTTAGCACAACATTTCACCCTCAGAATGATGGACGAGCGTACTATTTAGGTCCTTGAGGAAATGATGCGGGCCTCTATGATCGATTTTGGTGGTCATTGGGACCAGTTCTTGCCTTTGACGAAGTTTTCTTACAACAACAGTTACCATTCTAACATTAAGATGGCACCATTTAAGGCATTGTATGGTAGGATATTCCGTTCTCCAGTTGTTTAGTTTGATGCATTTATGGTTATTCCTTGAGGTACAGACTTGCTTCATGATTCCTTAGACAAGGTCAAGTTGATTCAGGAGAGGCTTTTGATAGCTCAGAGTAGACAGAATATTTATGCGGACCGAAAGGCTCATGACTTAGAATTCATGGTGGGTGAGCGGTTATTGCTGAATGTTTCACCTAGGAAGGGTGTGATGAGGTTTGGGAAGAAGGGCAAGTTGAGCCCTAGGTACATTGGTCCGTTTGAGTTTGTTCAGCGTAATGGTGAGGTAGCCTATGAGTTGGCTTTGCCTACTAGTGTGTCGGGTGTTCACCATGTGTTCCATATTTCTATTCTCAAGAAGTTTCATTCCGATGGTTCTCATGTGATTCAGTGGGATTCAATATTGCTTGAGAAGAATCTGACTTTCGAGGAGAAGCCAGTAGCTATTTTGAATAGACAGATCCGAAAGGGGAGGTCTAAGGATATTGCTTCAGTGAAAGTTCAGTGGAGACATGATCCGATTGAGGAAGCTACCTAAGAGACCGAGTCATTTATGCAGATGAGATATCCCCAGCTTTTCAGTGATTCAGGTACTTATTTTTTACTTCATATTCGAGGACGAACATGTGTTTAAGTGGTGGATGATGTGACGACCCGTTAAGTCATTTTGGATATTTTGATTGTTTTAACCTTTTTGACATTTCCCCTAGCTTCGTTACAGTATATTTGACTTGTGAGGACAGGTGGCCCAATTTCCGAGGTAATCAGATGTGTTTTTGGTAAGAAAGTGGAAAATTTGGAAGTTTATAACTGTTGGGTTGACCAAAGTTAACATCGAGGGTAAATGCATTATTTTGGAAATTTCATTGATTCCACTAGTTCCGAAATGTCGATTATAGCTTGGTTTAGTAGTTGGTTCCATTCCCGACGGGCTTGGAGGCATTATGGTCTTTTGGTTGGAAATATAGTTTTAAGGCGTTTGGGGTTGAACGGGTCAAGATGACCTCTTTTGGGAATTCCGATTGCGCGGATGAGTTTGTAGCATGTCTTTATGCTAAGATGCATATTTGTTTTGCATCCGGGAGGTTCTGGATGAGTCTCGGGATTTCGAAGTGAAATAGCGAAAACCAGAAAAATTACTGGTTTCAGCTCTCTGGTGTCCTTCTCCGCATTCCCGAAGAGGCATAGCGTTCGCGAGGTTCAGGGGATCCAGATGGGTGGTGTTCGCGTAGAGGAAGTGAGCTCTGGGCCTGGTTGAACGACCATCGTGCTGGCGACGGTCATGTCGTGTTCGCTTAGGCCTTGGCTGGGTCAGGGGTCGCATTCGCGAAGAAGGTTTTATGCCTGAACAGATTTTAAGACCCCAAATCGTGATTTGACTCCTCATTCACTAAAATATCTTTTGGGAGCTCGGTTTTAGAGGATTTTGGGAGATTTTGCAAGATACATCCTTGTGGTAAGAATCTAACCCTCCTTTTATGTTTATTTCATTGATTAGGATGGGTTTTCATTCTAGGAATCATGTGTTAGATTGGGGAAAAGGGGGATTCATGAACCATAGGCTTAAACATAGATTTTCTTCAATTAAGCATGAACTTATGGCTAGATTTCATTCATTTTTGGTATATAGACTCTATAAGTCTTGGGTAAACAAATTTTTGACTGCATTTCCTATTTTGCCCTTCGTGGCTCGAAATCCTATTTTGGGAGACTTTTTGGGTTCAGAATTGAAGTATGCTTATATAGATATCATTAGACTCATATGACTTCCTAGATTAATAATTAGACCATCTTAAACCCAATCTTCAAACGAAATTATGGATTTGACCTTTGGGGTTTAGAATGGGATTTTGGGTTGACATTTTAGACCTGAATTTCTTATAAGGGACATGAGTTTAATTTGACTCATATTCTTACGCTTGATCCGTGTTTAAACAAATTGAGATCGTTCGGAGGCATTAAGAAAGGGCAAGGCTCTACTGTGATTTTCAGACTTTTTACCAGGCACGTTGAGACAGTTTACGTTAGCTTAAGCATTATGGTTGGTTAAAATTTAACTAATAAGATGGGACAATGGGGTAACGTAAGGGGGTTCCAACACTTGTGAGGTGACGAGCACTTGTATCGGATACCGATAATTCATGTTAAGGGTATTTGTGCACTTGTAATTGTATAGTCTTTATCTGAATGCCATGCTTTGGGCATTAGCTGGTAGCATAGAATGATAGTGTCTGTGAATGGGATATGAGGTCCCTCATATACATGCTTCTGTGTTTATTATCTGTCCTTTTTGTGATCATGTATTTCTCATCACTCCTAATACTAGCTTAAAACTTGAAAGGAGCTAAAGATTGATTCTTTATTGCTTAGCATTGGTTGCTTATCTTGTTGCATGCTTATTATGGTATCTCATAAGCATTGATGGTGCTAGTGAAAGGTCCAATGGGAAATGATTCCGGACGGAGTGATGATGATATTTTGAGACAGATAGACCATATGACAAGTAATATGGGCTAGAAAAGGGAGAATGTTGTGATTTGGAAGCCTAAAATGGCTAAACCCGATCTGATCTGGGAGATCTAAGAATGACTAGTTGGTATATGGACATCGCGAGTCCCCCATGGGTCACTATTCTTTAATGTTCGAACGTGTGTGTACGGGGAGATTATTACAGGCCTTGCATGGCCTCTGCATTCCATATCATATCATTTATTCTATCTCGTTGGTTGATATTGTGGTTTATTCGAGTTGATTTGCGTGATTTGTTTGGTTGTTGTTTGGAAACCTACTGAATTGATGGTTTAGAAGCTTCAATTAGGTTATGACTCGTGATTAGGTGATTATTATGAATAGTGTCATTATTGTGATCTAATAGCGGTTAAGTGTAGAAGCAGTAATCGTAGGCCAACCCTCGTCTCGTTTTTGTAGGGGTCGGTCGACGATGGTGCTGATTACCCGTTGTTCTTGGTACTCACGCTACACTTCCTGCACTTTTTTTCATGTGCATATTCGGTGCCTAGTACCAGTGGTCCACGAGACTATCCAGTTGCTCATTGAGAAGGCCATTCGGGAGAGTTCGGGGTGAGCTGCATGCCGATCCGTAGCACCGGATCGACTTCGTCTATCTTTACTCTCTGTCCTTATATTTAAGGCAATTATTTTGTACTCTTTCAGACTTGTACTCTTATATTAAAGGTTCTTGTACTAGTGACTCCAGATTTTGGGAGTTGTACTTCTTATTTCTTGTTATGACTATAAAAAAAAGTTTTAATGACTTAAATTTGACTTCTATGATATTTCTACTTGTTTAATCTGTCTTTAGTTAGGTTTGGATTGTGGATGGATTACTAAATTGGTGGGAATTAGTGCCTTCATGGCTTATTAAATTAGGTCGTGACAATTCGGTGCCTGACTGCATGTGACAGAGTGGACCACATGTCTGCCTGAATCAACATGGGACATGTACTGATGCAGAATATAATTTGAAACATGAATAGTTTGGACAAATCGCGAGTCGTCATAATAATACTGAAAATACTGCTTTAAACATAAGTACAGAAAATAGTTTGAAATATGATAATGTAGCCAACAAGGCTAAAAACAATGACTACCCAACATGAAATAACTGAACGAATCTATGAAACCTCTGACATGAGTCTGAAAATACTGAACTATTGTTGGGGCAAGGCCTCCAGCTTACCTGACTGTATCACATAACATGACTACTGGAAAATAAACGATAATGCTCTGAAGTAAGTGGGGCTTACCAACTAGCTAATACAGTGGAGTCCTAGCGAGCAGATCCGTCATCGTGAAAATCAGAACCTACATAGTGAAATACAGGCCCTGGGCAACTAGAATAGGTATTGTCCTCTCATGAGAATAAGGGCTAAATTTCAAGATCACAAAGGAAGCAAAACTGGAGAGCACATTCTTGGTAAAGTAAAAATCATGTGGTTAGGTTTGGTACTATGCTTAGCATTTATTACGGTCAAAACAAAGGAGTCTAGCTTGTTCATTCCCTGGGAAATAGAAATGTCAATAATGTTGGATCTCCAGCTTAGGTCAGAGTAGCATGACACACTAAAAGGGGGTAGATTAATCTTAGTGGCTAACTAAATTGAAGAAGTCTTCCCAAATGTCTTATAAAAGAAAGAATTATGTTGGTGTTGGGAATGATAAACGTTGCACATGGGTTGGAGTTCCTAGAAAGGGGGAATACATAAAAAAAACCCCAAAACAAGGGAGAATATGGTATAGATCAGTGATATAACAACTTCTCGGAGTTCCTAGAAAGGGGGAATACATAATAAACCCCAAAACAAGGGAGAATATGGAAAAGATCAGTGATATAACAACTCCTCGAGAAAATGGATTGTTTGACACTGCTAGCTCATTTCAAAATAATACAATCGGGCTATTACGAAAAAGGAGCTATGGAGACATAAGGGTTCATAGAGAATTATGGAAGGTTGAAACAGAGAAGAACCCTTCACCATCTAGGAAAGAAAAGTAGTCCGGATCTTAGTCCTCATGGACAAAATCGGTGGCAAAAGATGGTGGGTCTTCTTTGGGGAAAAGAGTGGACAAAGATGGAGATCTATCCAAGAGAAGGGACTTAGTCAAATGGATATTATGGGAAAATAGACGACAAAGAGATATCCTCCCTTTCCAACTAAAATCATTCTGGACCTCTCAGCTAGAAACCCCCAAGACTTAGGTTGTAACCTCCACATTGGTCATATTCACTTTCAAGTGACTAGGTTTTCTCTATTTTTATCCATGCATAAATCCTATAGTCTTGTTATGGTTGTATCCAAGGGACTTGAATTGTACTTGCTGAAGTTAATGAAAAAAACTATATTTTGAATCAGTGCCTTATTTATGTGACATGAATGTTTTTTTAAACTTAAATAAGTAAATGTTCTGATCTTGTTTATATGCGATAATCCCAATGGCCGTGAGTTCAATATTGATTAAAGTTTACTAGCCAAATCTGAGTTGACTTTTTAATGATGCCAAAAGAGGGAAGATGATCACGGTGCTTAATTGCTTTATGACTTATATGCTAACATGGTTTAATCTTAGTTCAAATTCGAGGCTATGAGATGTTTGGAATAGGTTGTACATGGCGTAAAGAGCACAGGGTTTGTCATCATCGAAAAAGGGAAATATTTTGGCATAAAGCCATGTGTGAAGATTTGATGATTGACAAAGTGTACAGAATGAACATACAAGGTGAATAAACAAGGTCTAGAAACATGGTCTAGACAAAGTATTTGAACAAAGCAAGACATATGGTTGAGGTTCAGAAGATGTGTCAGACAGTGATATGTCAGCACAGGATGGATAGAACAGGTCCATAGATATGTTACATTGTAAAGGAGGCAACATAGGATGGTTAGAATAGGTCCATAGACAAGTTCCACTACAAAGAAGCTACAGAAAAGTGCATACACATGAACTCAGATTGCAAACATATGTGTCAATAAAAAGATATGTGCAATGATCATATCAGAGAGAATGAATCATGTACATACATGATCTATCGCAAAGACAGATGCAGAGCAAAAGATGACTCGGCCGCAGAGCAGTTCATTGATGAATAGAACAAGAATAAAAACATATTCTATCATAAAGAGTCATCGGGTGTTGTTGATGAATGAATCTTAATTGAAGGAGATCATGAGCAAGCAGAAAAAGGGTGAAGAGGACTCAGAAGTATTTTTTTTTTTTAGTAACGAGTTGCAGACAATGCACATGAACCAAGTCTGCAAACATGTCACAACCCAAATCACTAATCGTGCGGGCATCTATCATTTTCCCACCTAGTTAGCGAACCCATCCCTTAAAGGTTCATCCAACAACATAAATAAAGAATAAGAGCAATAGAAGCCTAAAATCATAGATAGATAGTAATGCGAAATACAACGACTACCCAAGGAAACTGGTCTGAATAGTACAAGACCTTCTAAGTATACAACTTGAATAACAGTTACGACCACAACCTGATAACAACTTTTGTTTAGAATGAGAATTAAACAGAAAATTCTAGATGAACGCCATGAGATCCTTGAAGGCTAACTGAATCTCGCTCATGTACCTGGAACAACTCTACACCACGAAAAGTGTATAGCAAGAGCAGTATCAGTATAAACAACACGTACTGGTAGGTGTCATGCCCTATTTTTAACTGATTAAAACTAGTTCACAACTTATAACTATGTTTCCTCTGGTTTTGTAAATTTCAGAGTCGCCACCTAATTTTAGGGAATATTAGGAAACCATTTGTAAAAATGTAAACTCCATTTTTTAGTCTTTGAAACCTGTGAGATTCTAGGTAAGGGTTTTATTTACCCCGAGGGGAAGGTGTTAGGCATCCCTCAGAGCCTATCCGAGGATAGTCTTTAAACTTAGCTTAATTAACACTAGAGGGGGATTATTTAATTATTTCTTATTTACTATTACCTATTTAAAGAATTGTGGAAAAGAAAACTACTCTTTCAAAACTATTTGTATAAAAAAAAGGGTTTTTTTTTTTTTAATGTAATCATAATTGTGTGAATAAATGCATATACATAAAGGAAGCAGTTAATGCTAACGTGTGCATGAGAAAAATATGTATGATATTTTATTTTATATAAGAATAACATGTATAATATAGAATAAGGAGATGTATATTTTTATACGAAAATAATCTACATATGTTATAGTATATCCTAGGTGAATGCTTAAAAATAGTTATGACGACACGGTAATACTATATGTGTACATATAATGAAAATGAGACTAAGGGAATTAATAAAAAATAAGATAGTACAGGTATGGTATGCGCGTATGAAAATAGTATGTTGGTACACCCATAATAAAGGAAAGCAATTAAGACAAGATGTAAAATTATATGTATTAGGAATATATATATATATATAGTTTTCGAAAGAGTACGTGTGTATATTTTAGAAGATGAGGTATAATATGATTGTTGTATATAAAGACAGTATATATAATGTAGAGTATGAAAATGTATATTTTTTATGAGAAAATAATATATACATGAAGTATATTAATCGTATAAAAACAAATGTAGTGTAAAAGGTATACTTTTAGTAAAAGGTATACTTTTAGAAATAGCCATGAAAAATATAATGATATGCATAATTTGACCTGCCCCATATGTTAGCATCAAATAAAAAATGATTGCCCATGAAATATACATCTTACCCTTTTGAAACCCCGATTTAGATCGCTCATAAAAAGAGAACGTTAATTAACTTTAAAGAAGAGAAGAAGAAAAGAAAAAAAAATACAAAAAAAAATGAAAAATTCCGCCTTATCTATTAGTAAAAAAGGGTGTTTATAACCTGTGAAATACGCAAAGTTAAAGGGAAACCAAGATTTACATCTAAAGGAAAATGACCAACGACCAACTTCGGCCATTTACGAATTCACAAACAAGCAAGAAATAAAATCTTATCAATACAAACCCATAAAAAAAAAAAAAACGTTAGTCAAAGGGTGCAAATAACGCACAATCATACAAAAGACATATAAAAAGAAAATTTAGAGAGGAAGAGGGACGGCGACTCGAGACGAAAGCTAAGGACAGCTAGACCCGAACAAGATGTGCAGCTGCTGGCTGCTCTTATGCTGCCGGGCAGAATTGGAGTTGGGCTACAACTCCCGCGTGCTCCCACGATGGTCATGAAAAAAAAAAGAGAGAAGATAAGGATTAGAAGCTTATGACTATTATATGAAAGCTTGAATTAAACAGCAAGACAAATAAAAATTATGCGCCAAAACTAAACAGGTTTCTAGAAATCTTCCAACACGGAGTCCATTTAATTTTGCGAAAAAAGAATGATTTATGCTATTCACAGTTATTAAAAAATTTGAAATAAACCGAGTATATTCAGTAACTTAAAACACCCATAGTTTGCATCAGGAAAAGAACACAAATACTAAGAAAACATGATGAAGCTGTTTGAACTCAAAGATTGCACAAAGTTATCATTCACCAGAATCCCGATTTATTCCACAAGCTTAAGAAGGGAAGCAGGAGTGATACCAAAACATAACCAGCCACGAGGTCGAAAATAAACATTAGCAAACCCAATATGCTCTACTAGTTCCTGCTAGCAACGTCTTAGGGACACACAAAGGAAACAAGAAATATACCCTGGACTATAACTCTTGTAGCGCCAAACATGCTCCAGTCCCAACGATGCCAGAAATAAACTTACCCAGAATATAGAGGAAATACTACTTAGTCGTGAATTCACGCAACATAGTTTCTATCTAAGAGGATTCCATTTGTGCACTTGCCCATTTTACTTAATTCCAAAGACAGGACAAAGTGAAGATGCAGGGATCAAACAACCATGGAAAAACAAGAGGTAGATTTGAGTTGGTTTTATGCGGACATGCGGCATTAGGAGATGTCACCTGTGATACAGGATGCAACATTCAAGCAAATTCTGATTTTTATGCCAACAAAGCCTATTCTACAGTAATTCCACTCAATACTCCCCAAGATTATTAGTGGGATTAGTTAATGACTAGATTACCAAAAATATTGTAAGCACGCAAACTAATAGGAAATATATGACATATAGTAATGCTAATAAATTTATAGATATTGGTAGTTCCTCCAAAAGATAAGAGTCCACGAGTAATAGTAAGCTTTCCTATTTCTTTATAGATGGAAATGAAATCAAAGAAAACGAAAAGACTATTCAAGTCCTTTGTAGGTAGTCATGTATTTACAGTTTGTCATTGAAAGTGCGTAGCTATGACTGATCACGGTCAAACAATTATTTTATTAGGAGATTAGACCTCGTGGGGGGCTTTTAATCATGCAATCACTTCCAGTAATAAAATATATACGAGTAGCCGTCAATATTCTAGATAAATATACTTCAAATTAAATTCAATTATGATCTCATGACAAACAGATTTGATGTTGTTCGTACTCTGAGGCTTTCTAATTCTGAGTAAAAAAATATATAGTAAGTGCAGAACAGAAAAGAACAAAGAATTTTTCACTGATGCCTGGATCCTAACACTTCTTCAAAAGAAAGAAGATTTTAACATAAAGGGGGTGATTCTTGGATTATTTCTTAACATGAAATCTAATACGTGCCCATAAATTAGTGCTGCTGTCCATCTTCACTAATGTTAGTTAAGTCACGAGCCGTCGAGTACAACTAGCACACGGGCTGTCCTAACAATAGACTCGACAAGATGTTCTTATATAATTATTCGACATGCTATAAACAGGTTCCTAATGACTTAGTCTCAAAACAGAGGCAGAGAAAAGAAATCACACAGCCATGAGATTTAAACATACATTTGTATCCAAATCCTTCCTTAAGAACAACAAAATAAAGTCACTTCCAGTTTAAACAGAAGGTGAAACTTGAATACATGAATTTTAGACCTCTGAACAAATTGAAAAGACAATATCTAGCGGGACGATATCCACACAGTATGCCACACTTAGGCCAGTCAAAATGATGAGCTAATTCTCGGACAACCTAAACGCGAAAAACGCAGTCAAATGGGGGGCCTACTATTACAGTGGTTTGAACAATTTGGCATGCCATTAAGGCTCTAAGGTTGCGCCATCTAAGTCTAAAGAAAGAGATAGAGTCGTGTCATACAATCAACCCCTAAACGATGGTTCCCACAAAGCCAAGAGACTCAACGAGGCATAAGCTTAGTAAATCTTGAGTATTGTACCAAGTAGAACTGGAGAATTGTTCCTACTAAATGAGAACACAGATGAAGTGCCCTTGACAAGGAAACATTATATGTAACTGCACATTCCTAACATAAAGACCCTTCAGCGGGACAGATTCATTATTTTCTTGAATGGGACTCATATTAAAGAAATAAAATGGTTTCATGGACATGACTCCAAAAACACAGAAAGACGAGAGGAAAATGATCATTTAATCTAACTGCACACTCACATGATTCCATTAATGGATATCCTTGACATGGTTTGTGTTAGCTTTTATGTACCATTTTTTTTTTTTTTTGAAGAAAAACAAGGCAGGGGCAGATTCGGATAAGCCTAAAAAATAAAACAGAAACTAGGCTAAGGAGGAAGTTAATCACATATGTGACAGTTTTAATTTCCATGAATCGACAACTCTTCTTTCAATCAAAACAAGTAACTTTTTCTCAATCAAAACAGTAACTTTTAACCCAAAAACAGTAGCCTTTTAGTTAGAAAACAGTAGCTTTCTTTTTATACCAAAACAATAACTTTTCGTTAAAAATAATAACTTTTTCTCTCGAGCAAAACATCACCCTTTTATTTGATCGAACTTAATAACCTTTTCTTTTTAGTTACAAGGCATCATGTATTCACATGTTGGTTCCTACACGGAGGCGCGGCATAACAGTCCTTAAGGGTAGTTATAGAAAGAAGATTTACCAAAAAAGAACCAAGTGATGACATTACTTCAACAAAAGCAAGTTTCAACTAGTGAAAACTCATATAAATCAGTGGTCTCTTTCCTAAATAGTCATAGTTAAGTAAAACAGGTTCTGGTACGTCTTGAAACGAACAAATAAAAATATAAACTAGATGAGCGTAAAGGTTAATCACGTACTCGATAGGTTAACGAATCAGTTGTATTCTTCTAGATGCCCTTACTATCATGTCTATTTAACTCTTAAATCTCTCAAATTTAAGAAATCGACCAGCGGCATACCCTTTTTGCTATTTGATTAGTTAACTAAATGTCATGCTTACAACAAACTTAAGAAAGGAACTCCTATGGTGTTTTATGACTAACCAGGTTAGTAATGGATCAGTTCTTACTTTAAGAAGAGAAGCCTTATGTAAACTCATATTTCAGCCCAAAATAGATTAGGAGTGAATCTCTACAAACAAGCTAAGAGAGCCATTTTCACTTCCGAACCACAGCAAACTTATGCTCTGACAAAGGTTCCCGGAGTCCTATCGACATGACTCCTAATACTCTATGCTCTAAAAATGATGGAGCCTGGGTATGAACTCAATAAACGGTGGCAAATACAAAGAACCATAAATTAGCATCGTTGGACTTCCATGAATCAGCATACAAGTTCTACAATAAAGGAGTCCATACTAATGTAAAGGTGACGGTAATTATCAAAACGCCATTTAGCGAAAAACAGAACAGTCCCTTGACGACAAAATTATTTCTCATTCGATATGTCGAAACAATACTCTCATAGGTGCTGTTGGTTTCACTTACCTCTTTCTTTCTTTTTCCTTTTTTTTTTTTCGAAACAGTAACCTTTTTTAGCTATAAAAATAGTAACCTTTTTAAATCAAAACAATAACTTTTAATCTAAATCAGTAAGCTTTTAAACATCAAGAGGTAATTCAAACTGATTTTTTTTTTCGTACTAAACTGCATCCACACAGCCTCTTCATCTCGATATACCAAGAACTCTCCAAAAACATAAAGCTATAGCTTAAATGACCAGCATGCTCATGTTGCAAGACTTTGAAAACTATCCGCAACTAAGAGAAAACATTCAGCAATGAAGACTTCGTACGCACACGCTTTAAGGTCGCAAACCAGGCATCAACGTAAACTAAAAAAAAATTTGATAGGGAAGTTCCAAACGGGGCATAATAAAAGGACTAATTAAGCCTAGTTTACATGACGTTCAACATAGATTTTAGAAATGTTAGCACATTGTTAGGTTTATTGATGTTCCAGTTATATTTTTTAGAGCACATTTATTAACTAACGTGAATATTCTTAAGCATGGCAGGTTGGTAAACTTATACTCTCACATAAGTAGACATTTATTGGGATATTCTTCACAAGGAAAACATGCGTGAAGGCAAGATTTGATATCTAAACATTTGCGACTATTACCTACTAAACATGTGCAATACTAACAAAGCTTTGGATCGAGAATACTCTCTAAGCATCGACACAAAAACAGAGCGACATCTTAAACTAGTAATCCCTATGTTGATTCACTCTAAACTGATAAAAATTGGATTAAAGATCGTTAAAACAGAAGCTAAACTCAAACAAATCACTCACATTAGTTACATCACTTACGTGACTCAACAACCAACAAAAGATACTCGTTTTTGCAACACCACCAGCAAAAGAGACTAACACAACATAACCACGACCAAAACCAAAAGCTATCCATCTTCGCATGATAAGGATTTTCTAAACTCCTCTTTAAACATGTAAAGACAGAGAGAAAGGAGGAGTTGTTACATCAGGTATATTCATCCTTTAAAAATTATAATCTACCATTTTTATTGTCACATATTGATTCTCTAATGAAAACAGAATCTCAGAAGTAATGTATACAGCATTTTGACATCGTCGATTTAACAATTAATAAGTGTAGTTAATCTTCCTTGACTATTTTTTATGCAACAAATTTAGAACAAACAGGGCAGTAATCGGGTTCAAGTCCACAGAATCAGACAAAATAATCATATCCATCGAACGATCACCAGCCAGCTAACCAAAGAAACGATGAGAAAATGCTTGAATGATTACATTTCTACTTTTACAAAAAAGTTGAAGACGAAGAGAAGACGAGTGTGATTACCTCCTCCGTGACAGCGAACCGAAGCTATTATCGTCGTTGCGTCTCCGAATCCGCTCCAAACAGTCCTTGCTCAGCCGAGAACAACCAAAATTATACAACCAAAAGAACTTAAGAGTTAGAACAGGATTTTCTGAGAACTTAGGAAGAACTACGGATTTTATGAAGGCTTATGAAAATAGAAGGGATTTTTTCAATTCAACTTTAGAGTAAATATAAGTTTTTTTTTTCAAATTCCAAGCCTATTTCAAAGGAGATTTTCAGCCTTCAAAAAACCCTTTTTTTTTTCCTCCTCTTTTAGAACAGCCCAAGAAGGCTGTATTTATAGGCAAACACTGAGGGGGTTTCAATCAGCTCCACAAAGAAGCAAGAATTCGAAATTTTAAAAATAAGGGAAAGGGGGGAAATTTTGGGAGACGTTTTTCAACTGATGAAATGGGTATGGGACTTACCCTAAAATAGGCTGAAATCGCACATGGAGCCTGCAAATTTCAGAGAAGGAGTGTGGGAAAAGAGAAGAGGGGTGTGGGTAGCGGATTTTGTGGGATATTGCTGTGGTGGTGGTGAAGTGATGGAAGTGACGGGGAGTGGGGTGGTGGCGGCGTCGTGGTGGGTGGATGGTGACGTTGAAAGGTTGAAGAGGATTACGGATTAAGGCTGATTTTTGGTTGAAGAGGGAATAGATTTAGGGGCTGTTTGGTTTGGCTGATTTGGAGGCTTAGATTGGGCCGGGTCGGGTCATCGGGGCGCTGGGCTGGGGCGTTTTGGGTGTTGGGCCACTGATTTTATTTTAGTGGGTAGAAGAGAATTGGCCCAATATTATGGGTAGGTAATTCAATTCCTAATCCCCCTCTATTTCAATCAATTAAAATATGCTTCGTCATCTTGATTAATTCCCACAAAATGTATACCTATATAAATATGACACAAGTAATTTAATATACGCGTTTGGTTTTAAAAATAGTGTAAAAGATGATTAATACGGTAATAAGTAAGATTAAAGGAAAAATGCCAGTGCCAATGTTGATATACGAATATCAACATTATTTTTATTTATTTATATATATATTTTTTTTGAATGATTTTAATTATATAAAAAAATGTTTAGTCCTTTTCATTATAAAATATGATGTTTGGTCATTTTTAAGAGACAATAAAAAATGTTCTTAACTTTAGCGAAATATATCTCGAAAAATAGTGTAATAATTGGCAAAAATATTCCAAACTCATTTTCGGGGAATTTTCACGACTGAGAAGCATAGTGAAATTAATTAAATAAAAAGGAGGACCAAAATTGGGTGTCAACAGTAGGCATCATAGGCTGACAGCAATTAGCTAATATATATATATAAAAGAAAGAAACTGAAAGATAGGAAGATAAGAAGTCAAAATGCAGTCACTAAGCATATCCACGTAAGACTTACAGTAATGTGATACATACTAGATCTCAGTAGTCTACAGTCATAGCCTAGGAGGAACCTCTAGTCCTCGAATCCATCAAGTGTCTAGTTAAGAGATTAACAAGCACACCATATCTCAAATGAATCAACAACCAAGGAATCAAGGTTGATACGTACCATGCATTACAATAAATACAACACCCAGAATCAGAGATATGAGTGGATTTAATACGAATGTATGTGCTATGCAATGCAATGCATTGGCCAATGGTCTCATAATGTACACACATGCAACGGGCAGAATACCTTCATGTCTCGATAGTCATGACCCATGGGAGACCCACGAAGTCCATGTACCAGTCACTCCGCACATAGCCCTGAGATGTCTCTCACTACAACACTAGCCACCAATCACTAGCCATTCCGTACACAACCCAGAGATGGCTACTATATCAAATATGTCCATAGTCACTCCGCACACAATGCAAAGATGACTTTCCATCCTTCACTTTCTCCATTTGAACCACATCACAGTATCATGAGAAAGGTAGGATGAAATACATGTACGAATGTCAATTTCAACAATAATCATGAGGTGAATAAACATAACAACATCCGTAAATCAACTATAAAAATGAACATATTCTCAAATCTGTACAATGCCACGTCCGAAACAATTTCCCTTCAGACCACATAGGTACCACCAAATATATATGCTAGAGAGGCCATACGAGATATACACGTAGAAAACACCATAATAAGAAGCCTCGGATGTTTCACTCTCCCTCTTATCATTGTTAATATCAAATTACAGTTCATAACAATGAATCATGTAGAATGTGTATGAATGATATGCATGTATCAATCTCAAGTGTAAATCATAATCAAATCTCAATCGTGCCACACATGGACATATATCGCAATATCAATATAGATGCAGCACTATCAAGTGAAATCATATCAATCCCAATCATGCCATACATGGAAACATATCACAATATCAATATCAAGTCAAGTCCTTCCTCTATCCATGACAATGTCAAGATAAGTGAGAGACAACCGTATTATAATTACAATAAGGCAACCAATTACAAGTCCAATATCACACACAAGGCATCAAGCCAATAAACTACAAGAGGCAATAAGCCCACAAATCAGTCAGCAATACCAATCCTAAGAATATCCATCCCAACTTCATACCTGAAGCCTTAACATGCTTTCTCCGACAATAACTAACTTCTACATATGCTTCGCTAACTGAAGTCTAACCGAAAGGTAAGCCGCAACCTACCTCACTACCGGGTTGGAGCCACGAACAATCAATCTGAGCCTTGCCCTTCCGAAGAGCCTCCAAGTACTCAAAGTCTAGCCATTATTGAATTCTAAGTTCGAAACGAGAAACAACGGTACCCATATTGCTATACATTCGTTCCAATCAAAATCAACTAAGTAAAAGAGGGAAAACGGGCCAGCAAAGGTAAAACGGGTGTTTCAAAGATGGAATAGGTAACTCAACATTGTAGAAGTTCAATTCTACTCCCCCATTGCTATATTAGCTCAAGTATTGATCAATTTCATCATTCAAGTCAAAACCCCCAATTTGGGTATAAATCCTAACTTTCAATCTTTCAATTTCTCAACTAGAAAGGAAGATGAGGCTATTGGTTACTAATTCATGATATTCCATGCTTAGATTAGTCAAATCCATCAATTAATCTCATATTGGAAGACTAAATTTCAAATAATAAAATAAAGGTCAAAACCCATCTTCTTCCTTTTGTTCTCTAGATTATCCACCATGGATTCAAGCTTAAGGAAGGTAAATAAAGGAAACTTTGAAAGACTTACCCCAAGAAGAATCCACCTAGAACCTCTTCAAATTACCTTAAAGACACTTAGGAGAAATAATATTTGGAATGGGAAATGAAAGGGTTTCCCTTAGCATTAAATAGAATCCGTTTTTGCATTTTTCACTGTAGCGAAAAAGGGTCCCCTATAGCGGATCCGCTCCCGCGATCCACTAAACGCTATGGCGCGTCTGCTCCAGCATAGCTCCATCCACTGGAGCGGATTCCCGCAAATCCGATCAACACGCTCCAGCGAACCAGGCCTTGCCAAGGTGGGTCCGCTGTGGCGTACAAAACCTCGCACTAATGAGATATAAGACACCAAAAAACTGCTGGTTTTTTACCCAACTCTTCCCAAAACTCAAAAATACCCCGAGACCTTCCATATGCAAACCAGACATGCAAAAATACATAAAAACACGTTACGGACTCACTCGTGGTCTCGGAATTCCCAATGGAGGTCCATTTTATGGGTCAACACCCAATGGCCAAAGATCATCTTTCCAATTAACAACCAGAATCAGAGATATGTGTAGATGTAGTCTGAATGTATGTGCGATGCAATCCAACGTAATGCACTAGCAACTATCTCATATCGTTACACACATGCCATGGATGGAATACCTCCACATCTCGAGAGTCATGACCCGTGGGGGACCCAGGAAGTCCATGTACCAGTCACTCCGTACACAGCCCAGAGATGACTTTAACCATAACACCATCCACCAATCACTAGACATTCCGCACATAACCCAGAGATGGCTAATATATCAAATATGTCCATAGTTACTCCGCACACAACACAAAGATGACTTTCCATCCTTCACTTTCTCCATTGGAACCACATCACAGTATCATGAGAAATGCAGAATGAAATGCATGTATGAATGTCAAATTGAACAATAATCATGAGGTGAATAAACATAATAGCATCCGTAAATCAACTACCAATATGAACTTATTCCCAAATCTGTACAATGCCACCTCCAAAACAATTTCCCATCTGACCACATAGGTAGCACCAAATATATATGCAAGAGAGGTCATACAAGATATGCACGTAGAAAACACCAAAATAAGAAGCCTCAGATGTTTCACTCTCCCTCTTATCATTATTAATATCAAATTACAGTTCACAGCAATGAATCATGTAGAATGTGTATGAATGATATGCATGTATCAATCTCAAGTGTAAATAATAATCAAATCTCAATCGTGCCACACATTACGCATATCACAATATCAATATCGATGCAACATTATCAAGTGAAATCATATCAATCCCAATAGTGCCATACATGGACACATATCACAATATCAATATCAAGTCAAGTCCTTTCCTCTATCCATGAAAGTATCAAGATAAGTCAGAGACATCCGTATCATAATCACAATAAGGCAACTAAGTACAGCGATCGATCCCTCTTTACAGCGGACTGCTGCCGCGAGTCTGGTCCCGCTGCAGTGGACACCAGAAATCCTGGTTTATAACAAGATTCACCCCAAAATCTGATTATCATCCGAGGCACCACAAATACAAAACAATCATGCAAACACACATAAAAATGCGCTGCGGACTCATCCGTAACCTCAGAATTTCCAGCGGAGGTCTATTTGACCAAGTCAATCCCTAATGGCCTAATGCCAAGTTTCCAAACCAAGTCCCAAAACGCTCCCAAGTGCCTTGGGAACCGAACCAGACATCGTACCGAGTCACAAACGGTCATCCGGATCTCTTAGAATCAACGAAATTTTGATAAAGGTCTGTTTACCCAAAAGTCAACTTTGAGTCAAACATATCAAACTTTAAGGCTCAGACTTCGAAAAGACACTCTAAAACTAGCCCGATGACCTCGGGAAAGGGTCAACAGGGGTAAAAGGGTCATTAGCACTATAACAACCAATTAGGTCGTTACATCATATACTAATCAAACAATCGCTCGTCTTCGAGGAACAAGGAATAGAAACAGGGGAAAAGTACCTAAGTCAGCAAAAAATTAGGGATATGTCTCGTGCATATCAGACTCAGTCTCCCAAGTAGCCTCCTCAGCAGGACGATGCTTTAATTGAACCTTAACAGAAGCAATCTCCTTAGACCTCAGCTTTCTAAATTGCCTATCTAGAATCGACATAGGCTCCTTCTCGTAAGACATATTCTCATCAAGCAACACTGAATCCCATCGAACGATATAAGAACCATTAGAATGGTACTTCTTCAACATGGACACGTAGAAAATCGAATGAACACCTGAAAGGCTCGGTGGCAAAGAAAACTCATAAGCAACATCTCCAACTCGACGGAGAACCTCAAATGGGCCAGGGTACCTCGAGCTCAACTTGCCCTTCTTCCCAAATCGCTTAACACCCTTCATGGGTGAAATCTTCAGAAGAACCTGCTCGCCCTCCATAAACTCTAAATCCTGAACATTTAGGTCCGTAAACATCTTCTCGTCGACTGCGGATGCTGTGTTTTCCTGAATAAGCTTCACCTTGTCCACGGACTCTCTCAACAAATTTGTGCCCCACGGGCTAACCTTAAAAGCATCAAACCACCCAATAGGAGAACGACACCTCCTACCATATAAACCCTTGAACGGCGCCATATTGATACTGGAATGATAACTATTATTGTACGCAAACTTTGCTAAGGGAAAGAACTGGTCCCAATGACCACCAAAATCAATGACGCATGCTCCCATCATATCCTCGAGCACCTGGATAGTCCTCTCGAACTGACCATCGATGGGGATGAAAAGTTGTACTAAGGTCCAACTGAGTACCCAACTCTGCCTGGAAAGCCCCCTAAAAGTTGGAAGTAAAACGGGTACCTCGATTCGCGATAATAGATATAGGGACACCGTGCAACCGCACAATCTCACGAATGTAGATCTTGGCGAATGTCTCCCCAGTATAAGTGACCTAAACAAGAATTAAATGAGCAGACTTAGTCAACTGGTCCACAATAACCCAAATTGAATCAACCTTCCCCAAATTGAATCAAACTTCCCCAAGGTCTTCGGAAGACCCACCACAAAATCCATGGCAATCCTCTCCTACTACCACTCAGGAATGTGTATCCTTTGAAGCATACCACCAGGTCACTGGTGCTCATACTTGATTTGCTTGCGATTCCCACACTTCGCCATAAAATCAGCGAAACCTCTCTTCATTCTATCCCACCAATAATGCTGCCTCGGATCACGATACATCTTCGTAGCACCCGGATGAATGGAAAATCGGGTACTATAGGCCTCCTCCAAAATCAAACGATTCAAATCACCAACAGGAGGAACACACACGCGTCCCTTGATCCTCAGAATACCCTCACTATTAAGCATGGCCCGATTGGCCTCACCTCTTAGAATCTTGTAACGAATCTTACACTACTGGGCATCCTCAAACTGCTTGTCACGACCCAACCGGAGGGCCGCGACGGGCACCCGGTGCTAACCCACCCGGGCACCTCTTAACATACTTTCACATTACACCTAGGTGAGCCACATATCTACATCATACTTTTCATCCATCAATCACGCTAATTCCATTGGGCAACAATACGTTTATATCATCATTAGCAACTATGCCCACATCAATGTACATAAGCCGAGGAGGCTAACAAAATGATATACAAAATATATGCCGACAAGGCCAAACACATCTAGTCATATACACATGTCTACGAGCCTCTAAGAAGAGTACATCATATAATATAGGCGGGACAGGACCCCGTCGTGTCCATAAATATGTACACAAAAGAATCAATACCAAAGGCTGTAGCTCCGAATGAAATGGAGCTCCGCTATATAGTCCCTGAGAAATAAAGCTATGGATCAAGTCTGTCTCCCTAGCCACCTGTGGGCATGACACAGCGTCCACAAATAAAAGGACGTCAGTACGAAGAATGTACTGAGTATGTAAAGCATGATCAGCATCATTATGAAAGCATAATAGACAACATAAAAAATAGCATAGGATGGGAGATAGTAGTATCATCGTCATAAACACTTACTTGCTTTTCATAGCGGCTTTCCATTTCTAACGCGTGATTGTGTACATACATCCATATCCGTATCCGAACTCATTTACATTCCATATCCTTATTCGTATGCGTAGTCGTATTTCCATTCATACTCGCATTCATTTACATATTGATATTCAGAGCATATTCGTATTCATATGTATATCATATACATAGCATTTACATAGCATGCCCGACCATGAAGGTTCGGTGTTTCACATACCTGGCACTACCAAGGCTCAGGGTCATACATACCTGGCCCTACCAAGGCTTAGGGTTATCCATACCCAACTGCAGTGGTGCACGTGTATTATATATATATTCTATATTCTACCCGGCCATATACGCTCGGGGTTTCATTTAGCATCATTACTATTGTTGTTCATTACATCTATCCCCAGAGGATTACTTATCATATAAGGAACTTAGTACAATCGTAATATATCGAGAATCATGAGCTTAGTAGCTTTAAAAGATATAATCATTTGGAGGTCATCATGGGCTCATGGAAGAATAGATATTTGGCCAAGGAACCATGCTTTATGAAAGAAGGGTTAGCCTTACATACCTTTCCGTTCAACTATTCTATCACTTGCACGTTCTCCTTCAGTGCTCACGTTTCTACCTTCATTAGAGTTATACGAGCATTAGAAAATCGATAGCTTAGCATACATGACTAAAGCTAGAGAAAGTTGGACAGCATCTCCTTTATTTATAAGACTTCCTCCATATGATATATCAACTCCCAAACATCAATAATAACACTCACAACATCATAACAATAGCCTTTATTCACCTACATTATCCTTACTTCTCAATTCCCTTCCAATCGTCCATATTCATGGTCATAACACACGATTACGTTCATTCATATAAAATGTCTATTCCATGTTCTCAATATCATTTATAACATGATTATAATCATAACGTATCATGAATCATGACTCAATCCAAACTATTACTCAAAAGTGAGACTATTCCCACATTCATGACCCATTTTCTGTTTCCTTCTATAATCCAAGTGTTTCAACTTTTGATCTCCAATCCTTATGGAACCTTCTTGACACTTGTTTACCACCTCATTAACAATCTAAGGAGAAATGTTATGTGAACTCTTCTACAAAGCATCATTAAATCATCATTTAATTTATTACTCGCAAATCCTATGGCCACCATACATATCGCATGCCTTGCCTTCTCTTCTTGACACTTGTTTACCAAACAATTTCTCGTCTAAATCATCATTTAATTTATTACCGCAAATCCTTTCCGTCCTTTGAAATCTTACCTTGAATGTCTTTTGAAATCTTACTTAGGGTCATCAAATGTCATTCCTTACTTATTGAAATACCGTACACTTCGTGCTCTTCGTTATTCTATTCACTGTGCATCAACGAAAATTTTTTCGAGGTGTAACATTCTTCCCCCCTTAAGAAGATTCGTCCTCGAATGTTAAGCACTCGGGAATTCTACAAAAATTTTGCCAGAGTTTTCCCTGTAATATGGCACTACCATCCTGTCACAACAACCCATAATAACAATGCCTCACAGGGCCACAACATAATAGCAATAGAGTTTGGCCACACACGACCCAAATGCATAAAAAGAAAAACATACATACCTTATAATCTTGATGTCTCATCTTGGATCTCTTTCGGGGGCTGAAATAAGTGCGGGTACTTGGATTTCATAATTTCTTCCGCTTCCCATGTCATTTCTTCTCGGTTAGTGTTTCTCCACAAAATCTTAAACGAGGCCACTTCTTTGTTTCTAGCCTCCGTACTTGCCTATCTAATATGGCAATGGCTACCTCTTCATAAGTCAACTTTTCTGTCACTTGAACATTATTTAGTGGCACGATCCTAGTAGGATCTCCAACACATTTACGAAGCATCGGAATATGGAAAATTGGGTGAACTGACTCCAAATCAGGAGGTAGATCTAATTCGCAAGCCACTTTGCCTACCTTGCACACGATCTCATAAGGCCCAACGTACCGGGGACTAAGCTTCCCCTTTTTGCCAAATCTCATAATGCCTTTCATTGGCGACACCTTTAGGAATACCCAATCTTTAACTTGGAACTCTAAGTCCCTTCGACGATTATCCGCATAGGACTTTTGATGACTTTGGGCTGCTAATAGCCGACCTTGTATGAGCTTAACTTTCTCTATGGCTTGCTGGACCAAGTCTGGCCCTATCAATTTAGTCTCTCCTGCTTCAAACCACCCATTTGGGGATCTACGTTTTCGCTCATATAAAGCCTCATACGGTGCCATTTGAATGCTATAATGATAACTATTGTTATAAGAAAACTCAATAAGGGGTAAGTGATCATCCCAATTTCCTCCAAAATCTAACATACATGCCCATAACATATCCTCGAGGGTCTGAATGGTAAGTTCAGCTTGTTCATCTGTCTGCGGGTGAAATGCCATACTAAGGCTCACTTGAGTCCCCAAACCCTCTTGGAAGGACTTCCAAAAATTAGCTGTTATATCCTGTATTTTGTTCATTGGGACAATCCGGATTAACTATGATAAGTTAGGGACAAAATCATTCCGGGATACGAAGTCGAGACTTTTGACCTTCAATTTTGTTTTGAGATATAATTTGTTCATGAATTTGTTGGCATGGAATATTTAGGAAAATTTGGGACCAAAAGTGAAATATTTGGAAGTTTAAAATTCATGAAAATTGGCCATGTGGCTTGGGTTGGTCCCACACACTTGTGGACAATTTTAATTGGTCCAACACATGTGTGTGGGCCATGGACACTTGTGCAATTTGAGTGGAAGCTTAAAAGATGATCATTAAGTCATTTTCCTCATTTCCATACACTTAGAAAAATCAAGAAGTTGAAGAACAACTCCAACTACCATTCGGCCAAGAACCTTAATTTTCAAGACCAAAAATTAGCCATCCCAAAAATATTTCTTTGATGCAAATCCACTCATTGGAGGTCCCTAAGTAACGTGGAAGTGTTGTTTGGGTCATCAAACCATCCGTTTTGTAGATCGCAAACCCTAGCCTATTTGTGAAGTTGAAGAAGAAAGGTAAGATTTGATCTTATTTTATGTGTTATAAAGGTTGTATGCATGTTGTAGTATGTTAAAATGGATGAAAATCATGAGATATGGCATGTTGGAGTTGAGGTTGTGTGTGTAGTGTATAGCCGTGTAGGTGTGTGTGTGTTGTGTTGTGTTGAAGTAATGAATTGAAGTTTAGTTAGCATGTTTTGAATGTTGTAGAGTGAAGAAATGGATGAGAATCATCAATATGTATATATGTAGTGTTGGCCGAAAATGGGTCATATTGTATGGCAATGAATGGATTAATTGTACTTAATGTTTTAGTTGTCGTCGTTATGAATTCTATGTTGGCGATAGGAGTTTAATGACTCAAATTGATATCGTAAGTGTTGTGGGCTGAATTGGAGACTATTGTGCTTTTAATGTAATTTGTGTATTTAAGAGAATGACATTGTTAGAATGTGGATTGTTGGTGCAAATCCATTTGGAAGTGAGGAATGTGTTATGGATATTGTTCTCGGGTTTGGGGACTGTTTTCGGGCAAATTGGAGCCTTTGTTGGATTGTTGGAAATATTGTATGAATTGTTTAAAATGTTCTTGAATGTTGTTGGTATGGGTTTGGGTTGGTATTGGAATGTATGAGCGATAAGGTTGGCTTGAATGT
>NW_026714494.1:0-23753 GCF_029784015.1 Lycium ferocissimum | reverse complement strand
CTTAACCCTTCTTTTCTGCATGTCTTAGCTCCGAATATAGGCTATGATACTAGCCTCGAGGAAATTCCACTCTCATAATCCGAGCATGTCTATGATTCGCGTTTGTCTTTTGGTACTCGTATGTTGATGTAAGAAAATATTGGTTTTTGATGTTGTTGGAAAAAAATTGATTTTAAAGTTGCATAAAAACTTGGTTTTCAAAAGAGTTCTATTTTTAACGATGTTGAAACTACGAACGCTCATAACTTTCGACTAAGGGCTCGGATTGCCTCGATATCGTCGTGGGAGGTCGATGACGTGTGATGAGTATGTTTTCCATAGGCGGGCCCGGCTCGGGTTGACACTCGTCCGTGGGTCCCGCAACCTTCCTTGTACATTTCTCGATGACGTTTGGAAGAGTTTGGTATGACGATTTTCCCGATTCCCAAGTATGGTCATTTTACTTACTTTTTGAACCTATGATAATGATTTTATGCATACGGTTACTCACGACTCTACTCGTGCGGTTTGTTGGTACATCGTTCGCCGCTTCCCGGCCGGCGATCCGTCGTGCGCACCGTGATATATTCCGGTGTTATGCCGTGTTACGGCTCCCGAGACCTCGCCGACAGCGGCCGGTTCCGTTTATGGAGTTATCCGTGATATGGCTTGCGATGTGTTGTGATGATGTGTTGTGTTCGGGATCGTACGAGATTTGAAACCTTCTCGAGTTATGCGTATGTTATGGCGCCATTGACAAAGGCGGCGACCATATTTTCTGTGCCCTATGCATGATTTGTATTTTGAAAAATAAACATTTGGTATTTTGGAAATGTACTTACTTTCGGTACTTCTGTTCGAGTGTGACTCGTATTTACTTTCATCGTATTTTCCTCGCTTTGCATACTCGCACATATTCCGCATGTGACCCTTCTTCGGGGGGGCCGCGCTTCATGCCCGGGCAGTACGACGCCCGCCTTGATGATCCGCGCCTAGACACCTATCCGCGTGTCGGAGTGCTCCTTTATCCCGAGCCCACATTTTAGTTTATGCTCGTTCACCGCATCCGTATGTATTTGTTCGAAGTGGGTACGGCGGCCCCCGTCCCGTCGTACGAGTTTGTTGGTCCGTTCCAGAGGTCCGTAGGCGATATGTGGGTTGTGTGCCTACCCGTACGGATGAGTTTGTATATTGTATGTTTTGGGCCGATGCGCATCATCCGGTAGCCTTTGCTTCGGCTTCCATATATATGATTGAGTCGAGATGTGTTTGAAACAGCTTGATTTTTTGTATACGCGTAAGTCGGTGTGTGTGGTTCGGGTTCGATGAGTGTGTTTGGGTGCCCAACTCGGGCACTAGTCACGGCCTACGGGGTTGGGTCGTGACAATATCATAGCATATCATGGCATAGCATAACGTAGCATAGCATATCATAGCATATCATGGCATAGCATAGCGTAGCATAGCATATCATAGCGTATCATGGCATAGCATAGCGTAGCATAGCATATCATAGCGTATCATGGCATAGCATAGCACCGAACGACGTCGGCTCGCCCACATAGCACCGAATATATCGGCTCGCCCATATATCCCGCGTCCGGGCATCCCGCGTCCGGGATGATAAGCCAGCTGACCAGGTGGCAATGAAACATAGTTCCCTTCCCATTTTCCATATGTACATATACATTTTTCATATACATATATCATATTATATTATATCATGTCATGTTATGCAGTGTCATAGACATTTCCTCATCTTCAGCATCATCATTTTCACCTTAGAATCATAGTCGTCATCTTAGTTGTAAAGACTTCCAAAAATTGTAAAACTTTGATTTAGAGAAGAATGAATATTTTAGAAAAACATTTTTAAAGTTTTAGATAGGAAAACAAGCCTTGGAATCAATAGACTAATTAAAACAACTATCTCTTGATAGTCAAGATAATAACCCAAAAGTTTCCTTTAGATTCTACGTCATAATAAGTCAAATAGAACAGTAAAGAAAATCCGGGAACAAAAGGGCCCACCTCGGGCCAATTGAGGCGGCGTATCAAATTTACATATATTATGATTCATGGCGTCACTTATGAGGATCTTAAAGTAATCGGGTCCTATTTGTGTAAGTTCTAGATGTCTAGGAACTTTTCCAACAATTTGCGCAATTTCTAGTTCAATTCTACTGAATGAATAGTAGCAAATTTCAACCTTGGATTCCGAGAAAAGGATTGGTCCCCGAGGCTCGTATTCGACCTAGTACGTCTAAGACATGCCATAGAAAGAAAGGTGAAGCCTTACATACCTCTTTCCACTCCTTTTGCTACTTCAAATTCGCGTTGCAATCTCGTCAAAATCTGCGAATTGGTCATGTTTACCAAAACTCTCATTAGTATACTTAGAGTTAGAATCTTAAGGAATCACTTGGCTACCGAAATTTCGGCAGCATTTCCTCTGCAAATGTACCATCCTCAACATTTAATTTAGTCAAATTCTCAACAAACACAATCCGGGAATTCAAACCCGGCCAACTATCAACCATAATTCCAACAACAACAATACCAACAACTTCCATACTCAAGCAACTTACTACTTCTTCCAAAACTTTCTAACTTTAATGAAAACAATAACAACCTCATAAGCTATATTCCAACAACATCATACTAATCATATCATCTTTCATGCATGCAAGACATTACATTCCATTCATGTAACTTCTAAAACAAGTCTCCATTACTACAACTTCATTAAGGCTCCTAGGCATTCATTAGCAACATAAAGTCCACAACATAACAACAAGCAAAACACTAAATAAAATTGACTCATTCTCTTCCATCCCTCACCATACCCCTCACGGCCAACACCAACATTCATACCACACTTCTCAAAATTCATTCAACTTCCACTTTCTTCACATATCATCCACAACAATAACAACCAAACACTAAACAAAATAATTGAAATATGATTCCTACACACATATATATATACACGGCCAAGTACTATATTTCTCTCCTTCATGAATTTCATTCATTCTAGCACACCACAACACATATAAACCATATATAACACACAAAACCATCCATAACATAAAAAGAAAGTGAATTCTTACCTTCTTCCTTAATTCTTCAACTTGCTAGAAACTTAGACTTGCATGAACATGTGTTCTTCTTGCTTCAACAACCACTCTACTTTGCTTAGGACCCTTCAAGTAGTAGGAAAGTAATTTTTGAAGAAATCTTTATCAACTTTTCCTTGGGAATTTCTCTTGGCCGAATGGCCTTGGGTTTTTCTCCTTCTTTTTTTTGTTCTTGTTTTTCCTTGAAATTTCTAGAACTTGTTGTGATATGGATGACTTAGTCATCCTTTTATTGACCAAATTTAATTCAATTTGGGCTTGGACCCTTTACATGGCCGGTTGGGCCTCTCTTCTTTGCTAAAAAAAATTTCAAGCCCAATGATATTTTGGGCTAGTTCTTGTAATTTGTGACCCATTATTTTCCAATTTCCAAATTTGTCCCTCGTCTTCTTCCACATTCCCACGAGTCATATTGCGAATTTTCCTTTATGCCCTTGACCTTCCTCATTAATTCCTCTTCTAAATTTTTCATAAACAACTCATATGCCAAGCAAAGTAAAATGTGGCCTTACTTATTGTCTTCCCGCAATTGTCTTGAATTATCCGATTGCATAAAATGCGGGATATAACAAAACCAATCCGAGTCCGCCTTCGAAAGTTACGACCTTTATTCACTTTAGGACTTTCTATGAACATATCGAAGCAATCCGAGCCCTTCGTGAAAGTTACTACGTTCGTAGTTACGGAATCATTTAAGAACAAAACTCTTTTGAAAACAAAACTTTTATGCAACTTTTGAAATTTAGTCATACCAAAACATAAGAACCATAATTCGACCACATTAAGAATACGAATATCGAGAAACAAATAAGAATCATAGACATGCTCGGATCGCAAAAATAGAGTTACCTCGGGGTTCGTGTCATAACTTACTTTCAACTAAGACATGCCAAAAAAAAGAAAGGTTGAGCTTTACATACCTCGTTCGCTTCCTATGCTAATCAAGCTTAAGTCTCGGGCTTCCAACAATCTACAACAACGTTATTAGGCATCAACCCTTAGTCATAAACACTTAAGAATCCAATTCCAAGCCATCACTTATTTACGAAATTTGGGCAAAGATCTCCCCTATAAACTCAACAACCCCGAGAATCCAACTAGGCCAAATCGACAACAACCATACTAACAACATCCATAAGTGATTCAAAACGCATTCTAACGTTAATAATTCCTTTTTACACAATTCAACAACATTTCATTTATATTCAAATAAACTACATACGATCAAACCAATACCAATGCTCACATATTCAATTATTAATCCGCAACCATTCAAACAAGATTTGAGAACATTCCAAACAATATGCCATGGAACCCCGAAACCACCAATTTCCATAGGGACAACAACAATACATTTCTTTCTTCCAAATTCATAAACTATATCAACAATTCCATACGTTAGCAACATCATTTTCATCAATACAAGAAGCTATATTGAAATCACATTATCTTCTAAATCAGCCCACAAACAATTACAACTTCAATTTGAGTCATCAAACCCTCATTTTCATCACATAATCCACAAAAGAACAACAACCAAAATACTACATAAAATTAATTCATCATGTTCCACCAAAAACAGCCCCTACACGGCCAAGCTTCAACATACATAATTCCATGAAGTTCATTCATTTCTACACATTCTACCACACGCACAACTATCCATAATACAGTACAAGAAAAATGGCCTTTAAGGAAGGGAAATCTGGTCCCTAAAAGTCCAAATCTGGTCCCAAAAGGGGCAATTACGACAGGAAAAAGCTGGTCGCCACCCGTCGTAATAGCCTCCGCCGCTAAAGGTCAACCGCGACGGTTCAATAATCTGGTCGTTAAAAGTCTTTTGAGACGGGTAATATATCTGGTCGTTAAAAACTTTTAGAGACTACATATCTTGTCCCTAATGGATGATTAATATCATCATAAATAAATGATTTCCGCTCGTTAAACCTTTTTAGCGACCAAATGTTACTGGTCCTAGATTATCTTTGGAGACGAGCATTACTGGTGCTTATTTACAATAATTGTACTAATTTTCACGACCATATTTCTGGTCTCTTATTGACCACAAGTCTTCCCGAAAGCTCGATGTCACAAAAAAATTATTTTATCAATAAATATCGGATTCCTACTAAAACATCTAGATACAAAAGCGTTATATATATAAAGAGGAAGATAGAGTTATTAATTACAGTAAAATTGTTAACATCCCATGATGTTAGTTTCAATATTTGCTCGACACCTTAACAAAAAAACATTGCTAACACTTGAGCTAGACTACGATAGAGAGTGCATAACATTCCTAGCAAAATAATGAGCTTGTGCATCTTCTAAAATTCCATCTTGACTTGTCAAATTCAATCTTCAAAACCTGTAAGTACAAAATTTTGGAAAGACTTGAATAACTATTAGTAAGATGAGATATATAAATTCTACACCAGTAGTAGTTATACCGCTTACCCCAAAAGCAATCTAATAAATTCATTAGGTGTTATCCAGCAAAATCATCGATGCTGCAAGAGTATAAGAAAAATTAATTAGAAAAGTTTCGGGATGCATTAACCAAGAATCAAAGTCTATTTTAAAATGCAACCAGAACAATAACTGTGACAAGCATAATGGAAGTGTTTAAACTTAAGGCGTTGTTTCCCGTGGCGAAGTTAGAAATATAAAGAAAAAACCTTGACGGCTCCCATGGAGCTTTGGGCTCTTTTCGGCCGTTCATGGCCTCTTAGGCCACCGAGCAGCAATGGTATTATCCTATGCGTACATTGAAGTGGGATCCTTGGTTTAATCCCGAGGAAGAGACTACTATAACCACTGTATGGATCTCGTTTCCAACCCTAGCACCTAATTATTTTGGCCAATCTCAGCTCTTTTCTATGGCAACAATAGGGAAGCCTTTGAAGTTGGATATGGCTACTAAGAATAAGACAAGGCCAAGTTGTGCTAGAGTAGAGGTAGAAGTTGACTTGCTTGTTAATCATCCTAAAAGGGTACAGATTCAGGTTATTCCTAATACAACCGGTGCAATCAAGGCTAAATGGGTGAGAATACATTATGATTTCATGCCCAAGGATTGCAAGAATTGTTGTTTACAAGGGCATGATGAGGCAGGCTGCTGGAAAATTCATCCTGAATTGTTAAGGATTTGTACAAGTGGAAAGATGCCAAGGGAAAGAAGCAGGTGAAGAGCAATGGTGATGGACAAAAACAAGGTGCACAAAGCAAAGACTTGTGTCTCAGGTGGTACAGGAAAGGAAGTGCAAGCAGTAGTTCCTAATGCTAATGATGTGCAAACTACTAATAAGTTTGCTGCTTTAGAGAAAGGGAATGAATATCATGTGGAGGAGGCAGGTACTTCAAAGCAACTTGTTGCAGTGAAGGAATCAGTGAAGACAAATGCAGATGTTGTGCAGAAGCAATTAGTTCAAGTACCTGATACTTCTGTGGCTCAGGTTCATACAGATCCCAAGTCGACTAATAATAATCCTAAGTCGACTACAGTTGATAAAAATCAAGCAGTGCATGGTGTGCAAGGCAATGTTACACCACTGGTAAAGGATGTTTCTCCTGGTGTTACTGGTGGAAGTGGAGATCATAGAGACCGAGGGTGTTCTTGTGGTTGGTAATACTGCAGAAATTGAGGTTGCAGTTCCTATTGATGAGAACATTACTATGAAGCAGCTTAATGTGAATGCCAAGGTATTCATTCCAAAGAAGATTATCATGCCACCTGGGGGCACAAAAACTTGGGTTGAAAAGGCATTTTCTAATCCAATTGTTGTCCATACTAATCAGACTTGTCAAGAAATTCCTTCCAATACTCTTGTTGCTACTGATATTAGTACTAATAAAGTTGGTACTGAAAGTGAGGAAAGAGTGTTATAGAGTGATCAAGTGGAGGAAGATATGGTTCCTGGCAAGAATGTTGAGCATGATCTTGTGCAGATTCTCTCGCATGTTGATATACACACTCGTACTTCATCGTAGTTCAACAAAAGCGAGTCTTCTAAAAAAGCATGGCATTCGGTGTGGTTGATTCTAAGGCTAAAGGAAATTTGCAGGTTGTAACATCAACTGATGACAATACACAAAAGCAGCAGCACAAGGAGCAAGAGGTAGACATATCTTTTGCATATCAAGATCCCAATAGAACTGCAGGGGCTGGAGTTGCACAAGGATAATGCAACTCCAAAGGCAAGTTCTCACTGTAAAAAGCAATCCAATACTAAGAAACATGATGGCACTCCTACAGGTGGTAAAATGCATGGTACTAGTCAGTTGGATCAGCTTAGCGCTAATTCACAAGTTCAGGCTTCAGGTGGAAATTCG
This sequence comes from Lycium ferocissimum, assembly GCF_029784015.1. Taxonomy (NCBI): domain Eukaryota; kingdom Viridiplantae; phylum Streptophyta; class Magnoliopsida; order Solanales; family Solanaceae; genus Lycium; species Lycium ferocissimum. The sequence goes on along the minus strand of NW_026714494.1, from coordinate 16,305 downwards.
CAAGCAGTAGCAACAACAGGAGATGAATCCAAAAGATTTAGACTTTGGTTAGGCAAGAACCTTTTAGAAGTTCTGGAACATCGTAAGAAAGCTTATAACTACACTTACCTGAAAAAACCTCCTAGTAAGCAGGTATAAAATTTTAGGTCCTGCTATTCTCTATAAACTGAATTTCAATAAGTTCCTTACCAGCAGCAATAGAGAATGGAGAGTTTGTGCTATCCTCTATAAACTGAATTTCAATAAAGTTCCTTACTAGCAGCAATAGAGAATGGAGAGTTTGTTCGTGTACGAATAGTCCACCTGAATGGGAAGCCTTGAGTGCTCACATTGTAGAAAGATTTGCACTACTGGCCAAGATGGGAACTCAGGTTTGATCCTAAAACTGCAATATGATGACACAAAGTAATCAAATCATTGGATTCTGGTGTTATGTGAATTGTTTCAGCTGATTGTTCAAAGCATTTACCAAATCTGTAGTCAGTACATTGTGGGTATTTGAAGTTGTCATATATCACTGTACGAGAATCATAATGAACTGAAGGTACATCGATTTGATGCCTATATAGTGTTACAAATTATCTGATCATTTTATCAACAAAAGCAAAATTGTAGAAACTTTTCAGTAACATAAAAGTCATAGGCTCGGTATCTTTAATATATGCGCTAGACAGCCTGATTTAATAAAGGTCAAATCAAGAAAATGAAGTAGACTAAACCTGACGGGATTTCTCCCCAAAAAAAAAAAATCTTCTGATAAGAGATTTTATTTTATCATATAAGATCTGATTCTACTCTAAAAGTTTCACAAATAGATACTAGTAAATGTTAGATTTCAATCATCAATGCGTATGTTGTATTAACGAACCTGCTATGAAACTAGAATTTTTTCCCTACAAATGTGTATATTCCCGTATGGTATTCGGGATTTACCATTCAAGAAAAGTTGCGACCCCATAATCCTACCATAGTCTAGCAATGGGAGTTCCTACCTGTAATCCTCATTTTCAATTGTCATCTTAATAACTGGAGTGGAGCAATGACTGCAATGGTAAGTTCGCAGCAGGGGAATCTAATTATGGAAATAACGACGCTATATATATATATATATATATATATATATATATGTGTGTGTGTGTGTGTGTGTGTGTGTGTGTGTGTGTGTGTGTGTGTGTGTGTGTGTGTGTGTGTATATATAGACGATTAATCGGAGAAAGCATACGAGGTACATTAGTTATACCTTGAGTAAACCAGAAGATATTAGTGAATCAACATCAGTCAATAAGCATATTTTTAGGATTCACTTTTTTCTTTGGAAAAGCTCTAAGACAGAGGACACACATGCACCTCCAACACTGTGACCTCCCAAAATTTTAATCACTAGATGCCAGTTCGCTGGAGATATTAGTTCACTATTTGGACTGTTTGGTCTTAACTATCTTTGGGCTTTCTTAGAATAAACCTGATTTCTCTTTGTGCTTTGCTAGTGATAATAAGTGATGTTCTTTAATAAATAATTCGGTATTCGGGATATTCCGAATACCAAACGGGACTAATGTCTCCTATCGAATTCAAACCAAAATATCATAATTCTGAAATTGTACTCCCAAATACCGAATTACCGAAATGCGCTGTTCAGTACAGTAATTCTGTTATCGGTAATTTGTGCCCAGTCCTATGCATAAGTGTCACACCCCAATCTTACTAGGGTGTGATGGGCACCCGACCCCACATTCGGAGCCGAGCGAACCCACAGACTCTTATTACAAACGTAATCTCTCGGACTCTTAATCAGACAAAAATGATACATACATCAAATATTTTTGGAAATATTCTTTTGTAGTTTACAAATCGACCGAATCTGAAATCATATGGAATTTATTGCATAATACAGAATGACATGTCGGCTGATGGAGCCGCTTACAAAACTGACATTCAGAACCCACGACTCTGTCTGCAAAGTCTCTAACAGATAATCAGAACACATAACAAACATAATCTGACTCGGCCGCACTCCAGGAGCAAGTGGAGCTTGCCAACGCCGCTGGAACATCTCCTACAAAGCCTGTACTCCTCTGGGTGTACCTGCGCGGCATGGAACGCAGCCCCCGAAGAACAGGGGGTCAGTACGGAATATGTACTGAGTATGTAAAGCATAGAGACCAACAAACAGAATTACAACTAAACAGAGGATACGGAACATAAATGTAATACCCAGAGTGTCAGAAATGCTTACTCATAAACATAAGCAAATGCATAGCAGAAAACATGCCATAGCCGGCCCCCATCATGGGACTCGGCAAACAGAAAGTGGTCGCCCCCGACACTGGCGCCACAACATATCATATCAAATCGGAAATGTGCACATATCATATCATATTATATCAGAGTGTGTACATGGCACAGCATACTCCACAACCCATGTACATATATACCTGCCCCCTCACATCGGGGCACGGCGAACAATGGAGTGGAAAACGCTTGATAACATATCCTGGCTCGGGCTCAGTGGAGGAAGCATTAAGGCATCCACGAGTGGAGTAGTGAGAAACTAAATGCAATATAAAATGTACAACATATACAGAGATCAACCGGAATAATCAAATGACATATCATGAAGAAGAGTCCGGACGAGGCATAGCACATACCTTTTAACGACCGCGGAGGATTCTTATCAAAGTAGAACTTTAGGAGTCATTTGTGTATATCAAAATATAAAACATATGCGGAAACTCGATAGCGTAACTCAAATAGCAGACCTTATAGTGAACATTTGACAATAATCAAAACATAAGTCTTTCGGATATCAGAATGGTTCGTGTCGAAATAGTCTTTCTGAAGCAGTTTCAAATCCCAAAGTAGGTCATAAGACTCAATAAAATAATTATAGCAGTTATTCTTTAGAGCTTAGAAAGGTAGTTAAAAGTTTCCCTTAGTTTTCATTTTAAAGAAGATCAAACGGAATATCAACACAAAGTTCGGAAATGGTGGGTCCGCCTCGGGTCAAGTAAGGTGGCGTACCCAAACGGTGCATATCAAACCTTATGATGTCATTTATGAGAGGTATAAGATAATCGGATTTCATATGTACAAGTTCTAGATACTTGGATGACTTGTTGAAACAATCGCAACATAATTGGTTCAATTCTACTGAATGAAAAAGGGAGAAATTTGGACGTGGATTCCGAGGAGTATAGTTGTCCCCGAGGTCCAAATTCAAACCTAGTACATCTAAGACATGCCAAGAGAAGGAATGGGAAGGCTTTACATACCTTTCTTGTCCTGTACGCTCGCCAAAATCCAAATCCCGTTTCGTGCAAAATGTCACGACCCAGCCCCGTGGGCCGCGACTGGTGTCCTAGCTGGACACCCGTACGCACCTACTTACTAAATCGACATAATTATATCTTATTCATGCCCAACATTGCTAACTTATATGCATATTAATCTGAAGCGATCGCAACTATCGTACATATCATACCGGGACACAATCATAAATATATATATACAAACCAGCCGTTAAGGCTGTCAGCACAAACCGCAGTACAACCGAACAATGGCAACCCATGACCCACATATATGTCTACAGGCCTCTAATACGTACAACGAATTATATGACGGGACGGTGGCCCCGCCGTACATGCAATAGTCATAAACACAAAGACATGCATAACTAAAAGATCCGTACCAAAAATGGGCTCCGATCAAAGGAGCTCTCCGAATCGCAAACGATATCCTAGGGCCGACTAATCACCCTCAAAGACGCGTCTAGACCTCGCGTGGCATGAAACGTAGCCCCAAAGAAAGGGGTCGGTACGACGAAAAATGGACCGAGTATGTAAAGTCAGAAATACTGTAAGCAGAATCATAAACAATCCAGATGTACAGAAGTATAGTCATCAAATCATAATCAGAATCAGACATACAGAGGTATAGCGGACATAGCCATATCAAAATCAAGGTGCAGAAGTTTGACATACTGAATCATGATCGGAGTCAGAAGTACAGAAAATGCGTACCTTATCAGAATATCAAAATGCCTACTTTCAGATTTTAAGTGATGCAAATCAGAGTCACACACGAGGTACAGGAACATGGTCGCCACTCCCGTCTCTGGCGCCATAACATGTCATAACATAGGCTCGGTGCCGGGATATACCACGCCGGAAACCGGACATATCATAACATAGACACGGTACCCCGGGAACCGGACATATACCACGAGAACCCGGGAACCGGTCACATCACAATCCATATACACGGAAACTGGGGACGGACATTGTTATACCTCGCATTTTATGCGTATTCGGAAAAACTGGAAACAAGTCGGAATGGTAGGAATTAAGGTTCTAATTGGATTTTACTTAGTGTGCATGGGATGTTTAAGGAAATATTGACGCGGAAATATTAAGGAAGGTTAAGGACATTGTAATGCATTGATCATGTTTGGCTCATAAGTGGTTATGGAAAAATTTAGATGTGGAAATATCGGAAAAGGCTAAGGGCAAAATTGGAATGTCGGAAAATGGTTTCATGAATCACCAAAAATATGGGCTAAGTAGTTGGGCTTGGAAGGAAAAAAAAAATAAGAAATCAAGGCCCAGAAGAGATGAGGGTGGCCGGCCATGGTCCAAAAAATGGTCCAAAAATGGTCCAAGCCCATGAATTAATCATGTGACAAGGTCATGTGACAAATTAAATTTATAGGCAAAGGTTCATTATTTTTCTAGAAATTTCAAGACAAGAGAAAGAAGGAGAAAAACAAGAACAAAAGGAGATAAAATTATAAGGCCATTCGGCCAAGGAGGGCGGAGAGCCAACCCTCCAAATCTTGATTCCAAAAATTGTTTTCTTGCTATATTTATACTAATTCAAGGTTCCTTTACAACTTGACGTAATTGGTTTGGAAGATTGAGTCTTGGTTTCTTCAATTCAACACTTGAGGAAGTGAAGAAGTTTGAAGAACAAGGTAAGAATTCATCTCTTATAATTATGTTTTGAAGGTTTGTTTGTGTTGTAGTTTGTGTAGATGAGAGATATATAATAATATGGAAGTTTGCATGGTGGAAATGCATGGGTGCATGTGGCCGAATGGTTGTAGTGTGATGATGTTGAATTTTGTGTTGTATTTTAGTTGTGGTTATTGTGGAGTTTGTATTAGAAATGAAAGTTGAATAAAATGGGATGGAATTGGAATTTTGCATCTTGGCCGTGTGGTGTATGGCAATGGAATAGTAATGGTGTTATTGTGATCTTGACAATGTAAATGAAGCATATATGGAGTAAGTTTGCATTGAAACGGAATGTAGGAACTTATGTCGTATTTTTATGATTTTATGAAATTATGGGAATTAAGTTGTTAAGGTGTAAATTGTTGTTGTTGGAGATGAATTAGTAAGTAGAAATGCGTTGGAATGGTTTTGTCTCATATATATGAGAATTTTGGATGGAATATGGAAATTGATGAAAGTATTGAATATTGGACATATAGCTTGAAATGCTCTTAGTTTATGTTTAAATGATCTCAAATTAGTGAATGAATATGTAAACGTTCATGTTGGTTCGAATGTGCGTAAATGGATTGAAAGTTGACATACTATGTAGCAAGGAAGACTACTTATGTTGGAATGTGTTTTGGATTGGTTGTTCATATTGTTGTTAGTATGGTTGTTGTTATTTTGGCCGAGTTCCATTCTCGGGTTGTTGTTGACTATTTTGAGCCGAGTTGAATCTCGGGGGTGCCACATTTATAGGGGAAGTGCTGCCGAAATTTCGGTAGCCAAATAGAAACCAAGATTGAAATGTCGGCTTGCATGAATAGTAACTGGTAAGAATGACCATTTGCAGATTTTCGACGAAACGGGATTTGATCTTTGGCGATCGTGAAGAGCAGGAAAGGTATGTAAAGCTTACCTATTCTTTATTTGGCACGTCCTAGACCTATTAGGCCGGAAACAGAACTTTAGGGATAATTCTGCTCCTAGAAATTCGAGTTTGATTTTGAATACTATTCATTCAATACAATTGAATCATAAAGCTTGCTTTTGGATATAAGAATGTTTCCACCTTCGTACCTTTTGCAAATGAACCCGAATCGCTTCGAAACTTTCCAAAATAACGTTATGGAGCCCAATGATTAAAATTTACGCCCGCCACCTCATATGACCCGAGGTGGGCCCGCTATTCCCGAACTTATTTCTATTATGCAAATGAATGATTTTTTGAACAATATTTAAAAGAAAACGCTCTAGCTACTCTTCTATTTATTACTTAAAACTGCTTTTAAATATTCCGTTAAGTTCTATGACGTGCTTTGATATGTAACACGAATCCGAATATTCCGTTCGACATAATCCTCCGTGGTGTCCGAAAGGTACGTACTATGACTCCGTCCGATTCATTGATTTGGTTTGACATCTGATATGCCTCATCGAGTCTCTGGAAACATATATGTTATTTTTATTGCATTAGTTTCTCACTACTCCACTCGTGGATGCCTCAATGTTTCCCCCACTGAGCCCGGGCCAGGATATGTTCTCAAGCGCTTTCCTCTCGCATTGTTCGCCGTGCCTCGATGTGAGGGGGTGGTATGACATACGTACACGGGTCCGAAGTATGATGTGCCATGTACATATATTCTGATATCTGATTATGTGATGTGATGTGGCCACTTGGTTTGCTATGATTTGTTTGGAGATATTCCCTACTCTGAAGTATGATGTGTTTTGGCGCGGGACAGAAGGGAGCGCCTCTGTTCTGTTCACCGAGTCCCATAGCGGGGCCGGCTTTGCATATGTTTTCTGCATGCATTACGTATGATTTCTGGTACGCATTTTTGATCAGCTATGCATCTCGTTCGTTTTCCGCACACTCTGTTCTGATTTTGGTTTTGTTATTTACATTCTCTGCTTTACATATTCAGTACATTTTCCGTACTGACCCCCTTTTTGGGGCTGCGTTTCATGCCGCGCGGTACGTACGACCGATTTGGATCCGTTGCTTAGGTTATCTGCTCAGCTGTTGAAGTGCTCCTTTGTCCGGAGCCCATATTTTGATATGAAATTTTCTGCTGCATATGTACGTATTTATTCTGGGTACGGCGGGGCCCTGTCCCGTCATATGATTATGTTTTTGTTCTGTAGAGGTCTGTAGACATGTGGTGTGGGTTCTGTATATGTTTCGCGAGAGTTGCGTACGTTTAGGGTTATCTATGTTTTGTGACGGCCTTATCGGCCTTCGTGCGGTATGTCCACTTATCCTTGTTAAATTATTATTTCTGTTCGGCTTTAATATTTTGCTAATTTAGGTTAAGGTACGAACGAGTGCCCAACTAGGGCACGTGTCGCGGCCTACGGAGTTGGGTCGTGACAGACATATACCACGGTACCCCAGAACCGCACACGGTAACCGGAGACGGACATATACCACAGTACTCTGGAACCGCACACCGTACTCCGGAGACGGACATATACCACAGTACTCCGGAGACGGACATATCATACTCCATATACACGGTATCCGGGGACGGACATATACCACAGTACCCCGGAACCGAACACCTCGTACTTCAGAATTTATGTGTGGAACCCGGCCCTCAGACAAAGGGCTCGGCGAACCAAACGCACGATACATACCGGCCCGGGATCCGGCGAAGGAGATCTTAACGAGTGCACGAGCAGAGTAGTAAGAAACTAAATGCACATAAATCAAGACTCTAAGGAATGATCGAACGTACTGTCAGATTATTCGTAACAGATTACTTAATCGGAATGCTTATATCAGAAGACTTATATCGGAATATTTATGCCAATATTCTTGTATCGAAATATTCGTATCGGGCTACTCGTATCGGAATACTTATATCAGAATATTTGTGCCGGACCATTCATATCAGAGAGGGCCTACGAGTCATATCAAGCTCGAAACTAAGGAGCAGAATTACCCCAAAGTACGTCTCATCAGTTAGTGCGAACGATAAGTCATTTAAGAGAGAAATAAGACGACAATCGTAGAACATGCCGTTCGGATGTCCTGACGGGTTATGTTGCAGCAAACTTTTAAGACAGTTTGGATATGTCAAAATATATCATAGGGTTCAATGGAATAATTAGAACACTCAACTAATAAATCATATAAAAGGATTCGAACGATAATCATAGTGTATGTCTTGCGGATATCGCAATGGGTTATATCAAAATAATCTCTCTAGGATCGTTTTATACTTCAAACTATGTCATAAGACTCAAGGGATAATCAAAACGCTTATCGTTTATTTGTTGAGGGAGTAGCTAAAAGCTTCCTTTAAGTATTGCTCAAAACAAATTAGTAACACAATAGGAGCAGATTCGGACATAGCGGGCCCACCTCGGGTCAAGTCGAGGTGGCGTACATAAATTACAACCATTAGACTCTATGGAGTCGCCGATGGGGGTTCCAGAATGACTCGGTTACGTTTGTGACAATTTTGGATGTTCAAGTACTTTTCCAGCCGAACATAAGGATTCTAGTTCAATTACATTGAATGAATAGTACCCAAAATCAAACTCGAGTTTCTATGCACAGAATCTTTTCCGAGGCTCAGACTCCAACCTAATATAACTAAGACATGCCCAAAGAAGGAAAGGGAGGACTTTACATACCTTTTCCGCTTCCTACACGACTCCAAAATCACGTCTCAAGTTTGCCAAAATCTACAATTTAGTCACAATTACCAAATGTTAATCGTAAGGCTTGGAGATTTCAATTTCAACCAATACTTGTCTATAAAAAAAATTTGGGCAGCATCTCCCCTATATATACAACATCCCCGGGATTCAAACTCGGCCAATACAACAACAACAACCCCAACAATAACAACAATCATCAAAATCACAACAAAACGCATTCTAGCATAATTGTTCTTCCTTTCCACATAAGGCAACAATTCCCATTCCAACTTCACATTTCCAAGCCACTATCAACATTTCTATATTCATTTACTAATCAAAATCATTCCAACACCATTCGGAAGCGTTCCGTATCATTATACAAAATATTTGCAAAACATACTAAAATTCCACCGAAATCCTAATTCATTCAAAACCTCCACTCTTCAACATAAATGTTCATAACACATTTTCGTCCCCAAATTCATCAACAATGACCATAATTCACATTTAAAATCTTACTTTCATAATTGCGTAAAAATTATATAAAAATCACATAAATTCCCATGACAACCTACAACCAAATTTCCATGCCGACTTGAATCGTTTAAGCCTTATTTACGTCATAAATGTCATAACGACACAACTAACAAGTTAAATAAAATTTAATTCACCTTCCCTACACCATGCACACTACACGGCCACACACCACTTCACACACATGCACGGCCATGCACACACACACCACAATTCTATCATTCCCATCCAATTCCAATCACTATAACATATACACTTATTCCATAACATAAAAGAATAGAATTCATACCTTTTCCTTCAAATTTCAACTTGCCACAAACGTGGTTCTTTCGCTGAACTAATTATACTACGTCGAAGAGCGTCTTGAACTTAATAAGAATTCAAGAAGAACAAGATTTTAGGATGAAGATTGAAGAACTTGGAATTTTTTTTTTTATCTCTTGAAGAGTTCGGCCGAGAGTCTCCTTGTGAGCTCTCAATGGTTTTCTTTTTTTTTCTTGAATCTTCTATTAAAAGATGACAAATGATCCCCTTATATTATTTTATCACATGGATAAATTAATATTCCCATGGGCTTGGGCTAGCATAGCCGGCCACCCCACAAGATTTGGGCCTCAATTTCTCTTATTTTTTTTTTGAGCCCAATTGATTGTAGCTCTCGTTGTAATTCCCGAAACTAATTTCCAAAATTCCAATTTTGCCCTTGGCCTTCCTCAATATTTCACATTCATATTTTTCAAGAACAACAACATACATATTGACCAAAATCAAAATATTGCCTTATTCTTACAAGTCACAATTATTTTCAAATTTCTCGAATATGCAAAAGTACGGGATATAACACAAAACCTACAAATGGTCACATTTACCAATTGGCTATTCATAAGGCTTAAAATTTCAATCTTAACCAATACTAGTCTACAAAAATTTGGGCAGCATCTCCCCTATATATATAACATCCCCGACATTCAAACTCGGCCAAAACAACAACAACCATACCAACAACAATATAAACAACATCAGCAATCGACTAGAAACACATTCTAGCGCAAATAGTCTTATTTTCCAAATAATGCAACAACTCCGAATCCAACTTTACACTTACAACCCAATATCAATATGTTCATATTCACATACTAATTTAAGATCATTCAAACATAAACTAAGAGCATTTCAAGTCTTATATCCAATGTTCAACATTTTCATATTCCACCCAAAATTCTTATATATATGCAACAAAACCATTCCAACACATTTTCTATTTACTAATTCATCTCCAACAACAACAATCTATACTTTAACAACTTCATTACCTTAACATCATAAAATCGCATTAATATGACATAATTCTGTACATTTCATTTTTCATGTCAACTTACCCCATACATGCTTCATTTACATTGTAATGATCACAATTAACATGTTACACAAAATGAATCCATCACCATTCCATCCACCTATAGGCCACGGCCAACATGCCACTCTCCAACTTCATCCCATTTTCATTCAACTTTCATTTTCAATACAATTTCCATAATAACCACAACTAGAATGCAACATAAAATTCAACTCATCTCAACTATACACACACACCCATGCACGGCCACATGCATATATTCATATCCACTTTGCAAACTTCCATATTTCTATATGTTCTACTCATTTACATACACTACAACACAAACAAACCTTCATAACATAAATAGAAGGAGGAATTCTTACCTTTTCTTCCAAAGTTCTTCACTTGGCCAAGGTGTCAAATTGACGAAACAAGTGCTTTTCCTTCCGAAATAATTACACCACGTTGTAGAGGAGCCTTGAATTAGTAGAAATACAACAAGAGAATAATTTTTAGAGCAAGATTTCCATGGCCTAATTTTGCATGGTGATGGCCGAATGGAGGGAGTCTTTCTCCTTCTTTTCTTTTGAAACTTCTAGGAAATTTTGACAATTAAGTGGCCTTTTATTTACTAATTCATCACATGGATGAATTTCCATGGGCTTGGGTCTTCTTGTTGGGCCATGGCCGGTTGGGCCTCTCCTTTCCTTTCTTTCTCTTCTTTTTTTTTTTTTTGATTTTTCCAAGCCCAATTACTTAGTCCATATTTGTAGTAATTCATGAAACTAATTTTTGAAATTCCAATTTTGCCCTTAACCTCTCCCAATATTTTCACATCCAAAACTTTCATAACCAACTTATATCAAGCAAGACCAAAACATAACATTGTCCTCAACTTACTACAATTATCTCAAAATGTCCAAATATTCCAAATACGGTTTATAACACTTGGCTTAGCTTATCGCACCCATCTCAAAATATCCGAACGTGCAAAGTACGGGGTATAACAATAAGCTAGCAGGCAATAAAAAGATACACAAAGACAGGGAAGAGTCTTAAGAAGGGCAGTGAGATGAACTAGATTTTGGGAGGATACATAAGATGATAGAAGAGGATAAAGTTGCAGTTCTCTCCTCCACTATGAACTCGTCTCTTTCTCTAAATTTTCAGTCTTTCTTTGAAATAGGAAATTATAATTAGAGGAAAGGGGCAAGGTAAAACAGCCATCCAGACTAAAGTTATTTAGTTCAGAGAACTCTAAAGAAAATTGATATAGACCAATAAGATTTTTCAACATTTTCATAAAAGAGCATAGATTGGTAATGTCATGAACTGAAGTACACACTACATAATTTTCTCTCTTTCAACACTACAATGAATTTCTTGCTAAGATAGGTACTACATATCATTTAATTTAATTAATAGCTAATCGCTCATATCCGACTTTCCAAATCATCAAACCCATACAAAAAGAAACAATACTTGCTATAGGATAAGAGTAACAGAGATCAAAGAAGCACCCTCTACTCATGCATGATGGACAAAAGAAATAAGAGTAGAGAAATACCTGACAAAATCAAAAATCACCGAGGTAGAAGCTAGAGCTTAGCACACAGAGCATCAAAGTTCATGGCTTGTTGCTATAAATCGAAGTGGTCTATCAATTGATATCCCATCCATAATATTGTAGCTAAATTCCTCAGTTAGTAGCCTAGTATACAAAATCAACTGTCAGATAATTCAAAATTATCACTTGGTTCATTGCCTTTGACATTACAGAAGAAATAAATCAGTTTTCCATCATAAAATATAAATACACAAATGTTTGAGGCTTGACGAAGAGCATCACTTAAGTTTGATAAAGTCTCAACTCAAAGTAGCTTCCAAAAAAATCATGACTTCCCAAGTTAATCCAAAGGTAAAGGAAAATTTACATCTGTAAGAGAATTTCCTAACTGAATTTTCACCTGAAATACATTGAAGGAACAATTTGTTCTTCTCCAGTTTGTTCACAAAGTAAGGTCACAGCTAGTGTATTATTGAAGTTGTAGCAGTACTAACAAATAACTAAGTAAACGAACATCGGTTCCTACAAAACATATGATGGAGTAGCTAGACAAATCACATCATTTACACAAAGCCTAAATCTATCACCTGAAAACTTCAGAATAACTCACTAATTAGGTAGCAACAGTAACCGAAACATCAATTACAAAGCTAAAAATCATAATTAAAGCCATCCAATTGAGCATGATCAAGGAAGAGATATCATTAACCTAAAAATAATAGGGTAGGAAAAGAATGACATTTTTCAGACCAACCCAAAAGAATGGCACACACAATCATTCTCAACAAGTAAAAGACGGACATAGAACGAAGAGGACTTCACAAAATCATGCCACTAAATGGCACATATATATAGCATTATATGCATCTAAATCCCTAAATATATATTTTCTACTGCAGATGTAACCAAATACACATGAACCCATCAATGTTCTATCACAAATTCACTGATAATCAGAAAATAGATTGAAGACAAAATAATCATACAGTGCAAACACAACACTTAACATACTCCAATTAAAAGATAAAGGAAGGACCTTAATGGCGTGGAAATGATGAAAATAGCTTTAAAAAATTACCAAGCATTGACAGTCTCCGGGAAATTAATTTTGGTATGCAAGATAGGATCTCGGGCAGTTCTAGGGCACCCGATCAAGTGTACACACCGGAGAACATGGATAGGTCAGAAACTCACATTTCGCTAATAGAAACCAAGTTTTCCAGTGATGCGTTTTCTGCTAGGTCCAGAAACAGCGAAAGGGTACAACCATGGAGACGAAGAGAATAGAGGGAAGCCCTACCAAAAGGACCGCCGGTGATGGGTCTGAATAGACTTCTACGTTTCTCAAATGAAATTAGGTTTAGGCATTTTGAGGGATGGAGGGTTTATGTTTTTGAGAGAATGATTTTGTAGTTTCTTACTTTATTATTCATTCTTTTCAGGAGTTAAATAAATTTTATGTGGTGTTCAGTCCGGCTCATTTAGAGTGTTTGAGACCAGTTATTAAAAAATTTAGAACCATATTTTGTCCCTTCGTCAATTGAAAGGGTATTAGTGACGAAAAGAAAATCTGGTCCGTATAGGTATATTTTTTGGGACCAGATTTTTGACCTGCCGCTAAAGGTTGGTCACTGATAAGGATTTTTCTTGTAGTGATACACAATCCAAACATGCTAAATAGATTAGTTCTTTACTCCTATATAATCTCACATACACACGGCTACACACAACACAGCACAACTTCATGAACTTCATCCATCTCCACACTCCACAACATACACAAACATCTATAACATATGAAAATGAGGATTAAACCTTACCTCCTTCACTCCACTTATTCACTCGGCTAGTGTGAAGAATCGCAAGAACGAACGGTTTTCTTGTTCCAAAAACTACTCCACGTTAACGAGGGCCTTCCAATTAGTAGGAAAGCTAGGAGAAAAGAATTTATCTTGATCAAATTCACCATGCACCATTCGACCCGCCATGGCGGAGTGCCTTCTCCTTTTTTTTTTTTCTTGAATTTTCTAGACTTTGCCAAATGATGAATTGGTCTTCCTTTTCATGACTTATTCATATATATATAGGCCCCCTACAAATATAATATAGACACATGGCCCCCTTTATGGCTTAAAACAATTGGCCAACATATGGGTGGGGTCCACACCCTACCCCACGGCCACATGGCCATTTGGCCACTTCATGAAAGTTTTTTTTCTAACTTTTAGCCCCTAGTTTTTTCTTATTCCAAATTTACCCTTGAGGCTCCATACCAATAAAAGATGAATATACAACTTATGCATTCTTAACAAAACCGGAAAATATATACCCTTGTCCTTAACTTTCCACAACCTACTCGGAATATCCCATTGTACAAAGTACGGGATATAACATCCTTCTCCCCTTTAGAACATTCGTCCTCGAATGTTCAACTAGTCTCGTAAGGTCTTCTAAGGATCTTGGGGGGTTTGCTTTATTACCACGGCGTGCAATCTCATCTATCGATCCTATTTCTTCTCCATCTTATTTTCAGCTTCTCAAGTCGCCTCCTCCCTGCTATTGTTTCGCCACACGAACTCGGACCCTTATAATCGTAACACGAGTACCTATGACTTTGCATCTCATGTTTAGATTACTTAGTGGTCCATAAACCTTCTTCTAACATCCGGTAGACTCTTTTATTTCCCTTCATGAGAGCAGCATTCTCTCTTTCCTTCAAAATTTTCCAACTGTCACTGTCATTCCAAGTGTCTTCTTGAGTTCGTCATCTTTGCCAACGCCCTTTTGTACCTCTAGTTAGGAGATCTTTTTCGCCCTTTACTCTCCTGTCACTCATTATGGTGCAACCTCTGTAAGAATATGCGAAGGTATCCAGATTAGCCCAAGAAATACCTCAGCGCCGCTTTGCTAATCCTCATGTTCTACCTTGCCTTCCCTTCTCTTGTCTTACCTCTGGTATCGAGACAGATCCTTAGTTCAACCACCGCCATGCCTCGTCCGTCCTCAGCACTAATTCTATTTTAGTAATTGGCTTAAACCATCGTTACATTTTCCCGTAGTGTCCCCGAAATATCACAACTGCATTGTCCTTGCTAAGCCTTCGCTCTTCTTATCAAATACTTACTTAGTCTTATTCTTAGCATACCAATACTTACAGGTGGCATCACTGTCCTTGTACAACTTATATAAAGTACGTTCAATCTTAGACATGGTCCTTTCGTCCTCTGGCTCATCCTGCTCTGCATATCTTGTTCATACCAAAACCCGCTCGTCCTATTTTGTCATATTTCTTTCCCTTCCTTTAATCGCTCTTGACTCCCTCACTTCCTACCATAAGGGTTCTCTATTCCCTCTTCTTTATTACTGACAAGTTGCAATAGCATTAGCGAACAACTCTATAGCCAACATCTTGGCCTTTAATCCAGTATAGCATCGCTATCCTTCGTACTATCTCTTAAGTTATTCAATACCGTCCTCTTGTCATACTCTTTTTCTTCATACACGTCCACTTTCTAGCGTCATGTCATTCAAAGTCTCTGCAAAACTTCTCGCTCTACCCTAAATATTATCCTGACTTTTATCCACTTATTGCTGGTTTTCCGATCTTACTAGCTTATTTCAGTAATGGGTCTCATTTGTAGCTCTGGCATCCATATCAAGCACATTACCACGTCAATTGTTTCTATCTCATCCTTGCATTTCTCTCACCCGCTTCCCCCCTTTAGGGGTGTGCTTATACCATTATCCGTTTATATTTTGCCCCATGTCCTTCTTTCCAATCTCAATTAGGCAATACTCTTACTCCGACAATAGGTATCCAAAGTTCTCTCGGAATATTATCTTTATCCCAACCTATCTCGGGCGCTTCCTTTGGTATCCCTCTATCATTCTTCCATTTATGCCTATCTCTTATTCTACACACGAGGAATCTTATGCTACCTCTGTGTCATTCAGAACATACTACTCCTACATAATCCTTCTCTCACTTTCAGAACGTATTCTGTTCACCCACGTTTATCTGTATCATACCAGTCATCTTCTGTTATATCCCGTATTTTGTACATTGGGACAATCCGGGTTAACTATGATAAGTTAGAAACGAAACCATTCCGAGATGCGAAGTAGAGACTTTTGTTTGCTTTAAAAGCATAAGTGTGTATGAATTTATTGGTGTGGGGCATTTAGGAAAATTTGGGACCAAAAGTGGAATAATTGGA
>NW_026714493.1:0-22818 GCF_029784015.1 Lycium ferocissimum | reverse complement strand
CGTCTTCTCGATTCTCTTTTCGATGTTGAGGCCCGTAGACATGTTTGTGGGATAAGCGGGGTTGTCACCGTTCGGGTAAGTAGGTAAGCAGTTTGCGACTTTGTCCCATATAATAGCCCAACGCTTCGTACGTGCTTCGCATGTACGTATATATATGGGGCCACAGTGCGACGCACCTTATATCGCATTTAATTTATGTGCATCAAAGTAAGTCGATTAGCACTGTATGTCGGATCCGTTAGGTAGGTACGATGGTGTTCAAGTAGACACCGCCACCTCACGGGTCAAGGTCGGATGCTCCGGCCGAGAGGCCTTCGTTCTCCATGGTTTTGTTTTAATTTCTCGGCTTCTTAAGAGATCATGTGTATATATATAATTGCTCCTTTGTTAACGAAGCACATGATTACACATGCTGGCTTGGGCGCGCAAGCATACGTCAGCCACCCCTGCCATCGGGGCCCTCTTTGTTCTTTTTTTTTTTTTCTAAGCCCAATTCATTATAATCTCATTTGTAATTCCCGAGACCAATTTCACCGATATTCCCATTTTGCCCTTGGCCTTCCTCAATATTTCTCACCTTCATACTTTTCAAGAACAACAACATACATATTGACCAAAATCAAAATATTGCCTTATTCTTACAAGTCACAACTATGTCCAAATTTTCCCGAATGTACAAAAACACGGGATATAACAGTGGTCTTGAATGAACGAATTGTGACACTTTCCCGATGATACATGACTTTCTTCGGCTCTCCGCATGCTTATATGATATATGTATACGACATATGTATATGTATACGGGGAAAGTTAAAAGAGGGAAGGCGCTATAGACGCATAGCCACCCCGATCGCTTGGAGTGTAATATATGATACCATCCCACGCGGGATGCCCTGGGACGGGATATGTGGGTAACGGATCCGGGCCGAACGTTCTCGCATTACATATATATGTATATGGATCGGCCGCACGTTCCGCGCATTATGTTATACTATATATGTATATGGACGGCCGCACGTTCCGTCGATATGATATACGGACCGGCCGCACGTTCCGCGCACTAAGTATGCATGGTATTCGCCAAAAAGGACACTCATATGCACAAAGTTGCTCTCCATATCATGATATGCTCTATATTCTTTTTATGTCGCTAATTATGTTATGTATCTCTCGTATAATATTATACGCTTACTCATATACGCACATTTGTCACACCCCACTTCCGTTAGTATGGACGGCACCCGACCCTTACTTAGGCCGAGAGCGAACCCGCCGACTAACGTAACACCCATACCCATACCGTCCACAAAACATAGCATACACACGTAATGAAAATTTTTCGAAAAACAAACATGCCTCTCGTTTTTTCTTTCAAAACCAAATAAAATCTCGTAATATAAGGCATACGTATTCGCTATATAGCCGTCACAAACACATCGGTAACATAATACATACAAACACACCGGCTTACGTAGCCGCTTACAAACGTACCCGACATATCATACACTCGACACCGTTCGCAAAGTCTCTATCATAACTTCGAACACCATACAAAGCACTCGACTCGGCAAAGACTCGGAGGAAATGGAGCTCGCCAATCCAACCGGAGCATCTTCTCGCTAGCATCACCGACTCATCCGTGGGTACCGCGTGTATGAAACGCAACCCCGAAGAAAGGGGTCAGTACGAAATATGTACTGAGCATGTAAAGCATAGCATACATCAAACGAGGTCATAACTAAAGTAGGAAGTATGTAAAGTGAAGTCGTAATAACACAACTATCTAAGTACTTACATCCGACACACAAATCATGCATACTCATACCGAACGCATCGTAATCATTATATGGAATGACAAGAATCGATGCGGGATCTCGCTCATCATCGGCGATCAAACTCATCATCGGAGAACAAACTCATCACACATCATCACATATCAAATGCGGTCCATAGGACCATGGACAACGTGGTCGCCACCCTATCCGGCGCCACAACACAAGATAACCCGTAAGATTTCAAATCTCCGTATCCCCGAAACAACACATCATCACAACACATCATAAGCCATATCACAACATAACTTCATAAACGGAACCCGGCCCTATGGCGAGGTCTCGGAACCGTAACACAAAGATAACTTCGAATATATCATAGTGCGCACGATCATATACCCGCGGATCCGGTGAAAGAGGTAAATACGTAACGCACGAATCGTAAGTGACCACACGCATATCGACATCATCGCGTACTCAACCGAATGATCGAACGAACCCTTTTTTTTGAAAATCCAAAACCATAGTCAAAACAAGTTTTTTTCCGAATTTCGTCGAACATGTCAAACCGAATTTTAGAAACCACAATTATGTATCCAAAATCATGGGCATAAAATCCTTATTTCCAACTCGACAAATACATAAATAAATAGTCATAATGAAGAAAATATTAAATTTTCCGAAAAATCCATAAAGGTAGCATAGAAAGGCCGCGGGCCCCACGGGCGGGTGCCGACCCCCGTCCGAGCCCGACTACGAGGGGTAGGGGAGAATGATGTCTTATGAACTTACATATTATGTTTTGGGGCGTTTCGAGGTCGTATGCAAAAGTTACGGACGTTTGAAGTTCGTAGTCGTTTAGGCATATATCTTTTTGAAAACAAAAACTCTTTTTTTAAACCAAATTCTTTTGAAAACGTAACTCTTTGCAACCTTAGAAATTTAGTCGTACAAAAAGACGTGAGGATCGTAACTCGACCGCATTAAAGGTACGAATAATAAGAAACATATAAAAATCGCTTACGCAACACTTCAAACTCAATCATATCCAAGACATACGGAACATACCAAGGATGCCAACATCAAGCAAATACGAATCACAAACCTACTCAAAATTTACGAATGGAGTTACCCCAAGGCACAAATCATGTCATACCTTAATCCGTCTAAGACATGCCAAAAGAAAAGAAGGGGTAAGCTTCACATACCTGGCTTGCTTCCTAAGCTAATCCAAACGTAAGTTCGTCTTCTCAAAATCTACAACAACATCAATAGGCATCGAACATTAGTCCAAATAAAGGATCCAATCCCAAACCATTGCTTTTTCTACCAAAAATCAAGATTTCCCATATATTCACCAACCCCGAGAATTCAACTCGCCAAATCGTCAACAACAATACCAACAACCATTTCAAAGAACATCAAGAAGTAATTTCAAACGCATTCTAACACTAACAAGTCATTTCCACATACTTCGACAACATTCCAATTATATTCAACTTAACTACATATTTTCAAACTACTACCAACGATCGCATATTCGAATAACAATTCAAACCTTTCAAACACAAATCAATAACATTTCCCACAATTCACAAAATTGTTCAAAACAATCCAACCAAAACATAAGGCAACCCTAAACCCTCCAAGTCCAAGGAAATATCAACAACGCATTTCTTTTCTTCCAAACTCATAAACCATACTAACAATTTCACACATTGACGACATTATCTTCCACCAATTCATGAAACCACATTAAAATTTCTTAAGGTTCTAAATCAGCCCACCAACAATTACAACACCAACTTGGCACATTAAGCTCTTATTTACCTCATTGGATTCATGACGACAACAACCAAAACATACCAAATAAAATCAATTCGCTATAAGCTACCAAAAACAGCCCTTATTCGGCCAACCCTCAACCTACACCATTCCATAAGTTTCATTCACTTTCTACACATTACCATAACACACAAACATGTTGTATACAATTAAATCACTATCATCACACCATACACACAACACACGGCCAACCTTCAACTTTCACAACTCAACTTTAACATCCATATTTTCATGATTTTAATTCATTTTCACACTCCACAACATCCACAACTATCAAATTACATCACATAAAATTGGTTCGTCATGCTTACATCAACAACATACACCCACGGCTACAACTCCCAACATACAACCTCTCATGATTTTCCATCCATTTCCATGCACCATAACACGTTCAACACATCCATAAAACATGTAAAGAAGGATTAAATCTTACCTTTTCTTTAGCTCCTCCCTTTCATTGAATTTTCCGGAAATTTTTGGAAGTTTTGGATGAAAAAATGAGATTTTTAACACCTTAAAACGGATTCCCACAAGTCGGTTTTATCGTAGCAAGATCGCGCAAAATCGTAGCAAAACTGAAAATCGTAGCGGTCCATAACTCGTGCCGCAACGGAATACTGTTCTGCGTCGACAGCTCAGTTTGTAACGTCTATAATTCTCTACTCCGATGTCCTATCAATGAACGGTTGGTTTCATTACAAACTAGACTCGACGAACTTCATTTTAGGACTTTGAACCACCTTAAAACTCCACATATACTATGAGATATGCGCTTCCAAAGTTAACTAAAATCCGTCCCGCGTTTCTCAAATTTTCGTCGAACTTATTTTCTTCAATTTGCTCAATCCCGAAATATTCAAATTCTCCATACATGATATTTATCACTTATTACACTAATAATGGCCATGTTCCCGTGTTTCAAAATATTCTTTCCCGATTACGACTTACGAGATCGTAATTCACCCTTTTTTCTTCGTTGTTACGTACTTTCCATGGCTTGTGCCTTTCAAAACATCCCATTACTACGATGAGGTACACGTCAAACTCATGCTCGAAAGCGCGGGGTATAACAACATTACACGTATATGACGTCCCTTCTTGCGGACGCCGCGTTTCATGCCGCGCGTACACCCGATGAGTAGAAGCCATTACGAAGACGTTCCACCAAACACATCGGAGTTGATAGACTCCATTTGTACCGGAGGCCGCCGAGTCGATTATATGTGCATGCGGGCTGTTCGGTTAGAGACTTTGCGTATGCAGTCGTGGGTCTAGAGTGTCGGTTTTGAAAATGGCTCCACTAGCCGATGTGCTTTTATTGTACATTATGTTACGAGTCCTTACGCTTACGGATTGTGTTTAATTTGAGAAACGACAAAAAGATTTTGGAAGTTTTACCATGTATTTTATTTTTGATTGATCTAAGAATCCAAAGAAAGTATGTATGTAATAAGAGTCAGCGGGTTCGCTCGACTCCAAATATGGGGTCGGGTGCCCATCATACCCTAGTAAGATCTGGGTGTGACAAAATTCAACAATGTCATCAAATGTTAATGCTTGAACAAGTGAAAGTAAAGTTTTTCTTTCACAATTTCTAACATGAAAATATGATAACAACAACCCTATGAACAAGATAATGAGAGAATTACATACCTTATGGTTGCGAATTGAAGAATTTTGAAGTTTAGTTTGAGAGAAAAGTGGGAGGAAAGGGAGGGAAATGGTGGTTATACCCCCTTGGCTTCTGTTTTAAACGTTTCCCTTACCTGGGGCTGCGCATCGGCGCGTTCGCGTGGTCCAATGGCTCATCCGCATTGAACAATATTTTTTCTTTTCTTTTCTTTTCTTTTTGTTCAGTGCGTTCGCACCAAATGATACGCGTTCGCACAGAGGTTTATGAAACCCCTTATTTCCAGATCGCTTTTTTTATTTTTTTTAGTGCAGTAAAAATAATAAAAGAAACTATTCTAAAAATTTATAAATGATGGGTTGCCTCCCACTAAGCGGTTGATTTAACGTCGCGCCACGACGTTACCAACTTTACCTCTTTTCTCGCCATTTGGAGCTTATGAATTGGGCACCCAACTTGGATTCAAGTTTGTGACCACGAGCAAAGGGGTGGTAAGTAGATGAACAAGCCAAGCATAATATTTTTCATCTTACACTTCTTGGCTTTCAAGTGAGGAATGTCATTTTGCCTTCTTGAATTTTCAAATTGCAAAATATAAGGCTCTTGAACTTCTTGAATTACGACATCCTCTTTTTCCCCCGGATTGGAGTCAACACCAACCATATTTTTCTAACAATGGTTGACTCCAATTTATTTTTTTCTTTGGCATTCCCAATAAACTCATCTTCATGATTTACCCTTTCATCTTGAGCATTGGGGAGTTCATAATGATTTGCCCATGGAGGATTTTCTTCGTCTGTCATCAAACCAAGTTGGAGACTAGTTTCCAAGTATTCTTCCAAAGCTTTTTGATTTTCGTTACCCTCATCTAGCAGACACTCCATTATGAGTTTGAACTCACCAATTTGGCCATGCTCACAATAAAAATCACTACTAAACAAGTTTTCATGGAAAGATGCCATTTTTTTTTTCTAAAAATAAAATAAAACACAGAAAACAACTATATAAAATATTCATGAAACTCGGTTCAAAAGCAAGTTAGCTTATTTCCTAAATTAGCCAAAATACGCCAATTGTTCCCAAGAACGGCGTTAAAATTTGATACGCTCAAATTACACCTATTAATGGTATAACGCGACGTTGTCAAATATAGTAACCCAACAAGGTCAACGAATCCCACAGAGAACAATATGTAGGCAATTTAAGCATATTAGAAAGTATCACTAACAATAGCTAGACTGAACGCATCAATGGTGATTTTTGATAAGGTTTTGATAAAATACGGAAATATAAATTCTAGTCTAGAAAGCAAGTAAATTGATCAATGGCCACAAGAATGGAATAAAGGAAACTACTTCTCAAGTAACAATCCAATATATTTGTCACACCCTAATTTCTGTTAGGGCGTGATGGGCACCCGACCCTTATTTAGGGCCGAGCGAACCCGCTGACTCTCGTAATACTCGTAAACATGCTGGGCCCCCAAATCATGACATAAATGTAAAATGAAAGCTTTTCGAAGAACAATATGCTTTTCATCTTTATCAAATCAAATAAAATCTGAACATACGAAACTTGTAACACAATGCATAATAATACATCGGCTTACATAGCCGCTTACAAAACTGACATCTTATACACACGACACTGTCTGCAAAGTCTCTAACATAACTCCAGGTACCATAGCAAAAGCACTCTGACTCGGCAACACTCCGGGAGGAAATGGAGCTCGCCAATCGAGCTGGAACATCCTCTACTAACATCTTCTACTCATCTGGGTGTACCTGCGTAGCATGAAATGTAGCCCCCCGAAGAAAGGGGGTCAGTACGGAATATGTACTGAGTATGTAAAGCATGGAATACAGTAAGCGGGATCATACTGAAGTAAAGAATATGGAAAATCATAAGACTTGCCTTTGAAAGCATATATCATGCATGTCAATGTCATATAATCATAGTATAAACATATAGCGTGTCCCGGCCCTCTAGTGAGGGACTCGGTAAGTAAAATCATCATATGCATGAACATATAACGTGCCCCGGCCCTCTAGAGAGGGACGCGGTAAGTAAAATCATCATATCATGTACATATACGTGCCCCGGCCCTCTAGTGAGGGACGCGGTGAATGAAGTCATCATATGCCATCCTGGCCGCCTCCCCCATCTCATCATGTCATCATATCATATATATATATAACATGCCCCGGCCCTCTAGTGAGGGACGCGGTGAACAATGCAGTGGAATTGCACGAATACATGCCCTGGCCCGGGACGCAGTGAAGGACATATTGAGGCTGGCACGAGCAGAGTAGTGAGAAACCATATGCACACAAATCATCATTACAGACTCAATGAAATAGTCTAAACGACGGTATTTGAAAATCGGGACAATAGTTATATCAAATGCCTTTCGGACACTACTCGGAAACATATCAAACATCATAAGCATACTAAGGAACCGTGGGGATCATAGTCATACGTCAAACCAATCCGAGCCCGCCTATGAAAGTTACGGGCCTTATACATTATAGGATCATTTATAAGCATATTAAAGCCATCCGGTATGCTTTCGTCTATGAAAGTTACGGACATTTTTAGACATAGGATCTTTTTAAGAACAAAAAAAAATTCTTTGTGCAACATTGGAATTCAATCATGCATAAGACTTAAGGACCATAGTCCGAACATATGTAGAATGTCAACATTAAGAAACAAATAAGAATCATAAACATGCTCGGGACCTAAGAGTGGAGTTACCCCAAGGCACAAATCATGTCATACCTTACTTCCGTCTAAGACATGCCAAAAGAAGGAAAGAGTAAGCTTTACATACCTCGTCCGCTTCCTAAGCTAATCCAAACTTAAGTCTTGGCTTCTCAAGATCTACAATAACGTCGTTAGACACCAAACATTAGTGATAAGCACTTAGGAATCCGATTCCAAGTTAGCACTTTATCTACGTAAATTTGGGCAGCATTTTCCCTATAAATTCAACAACCCCGAGAATTCAACTCGGCCAAATCATCAACAACAATACCAACAACCATACTAACAACATCAACGAGTAATTCAAACGCATTCTAACATTAGTAATTCTTTTCCACATGATTCGACGACATTCCATTACATTCAATTCAACTACATAATTTCAAGCTAACATTAACGCTCACAAGTTCAAGTACTAATCCAAACCATTCATAAAAGATTCAAGAACATTTCAAACAATCCGCACAATATTCAAAATAACCCATCCAATATACCATGCAACCCGAAACCTCCCAAGTTCAAGAAGACAACAACAACACATTTCTTTCTTTCAAATTCATCAACTACACCAACAATCCACACTTTAGCAACATTATCTTCATAAATACAAGAACTATATTTAATTCACATTAGCTTCCAAAACAGCCCACACACGATTTTATCTTCAACTTAATTCATTGAACCTTTATTTACATCATAGAATCCGCAACACAACAACCAAAAATACTAAATAAAATTTAGTTCATTCCTTGTCACAAAATAGCCCATACTCACGGCTCAACATCAACATACAAAGTTTCATGAATTTCATCCATTTCTACACACTATTCCTCCGTTCTAATCCGTTAAAACCTCGAATAAACTTGTTAACAATGAAAAGGAACCTTAATCTTACCTTAAGTGTGCAGCCACCACTTCCACTCTCTTCTTCTTAGTTGATTTTTAGCTCAAATTGAAGGCAACACGACGTACAACACTTTTCTCTTCATGGGCTTCGAACATTCATAGGGGCGATTTTGGTCAAAATTAGTTTTCTCTCTCTAGGCTCTCCTCTCTCTTTTTCTCCAGAATTTTCTGGGTGTTTTGGTATGAAAAATGAGGAGAAAAGGCTGTTATTTCATTTAAAAAGTGTGGGTAATGGGCCTGACCCGGTTGGGCTCGGAATCATTGGGCCGACCTTAATCGACCTTCTCCCCTTAAAATGTCTATATCTCCTTATCCCGATGTCTCCGTGAACCCACGACCTATAGTTGGAAAGCTATTTCAATTATCTACAACTTTCATTCTGGGAGTTTGCCCAAATTCCAAACTCATAATACCGTTTTGGCCCCTCAAAGTCAGATCACCCGAAGACGTTTTCTTAAATCGCCCCGTTTTGAGGACTTACACTCATTTTTAGCTTATGGGTCCTTCTTAGGACTTGCTCAACTTCACATGTACCACCCATATATCTCTTCATATGTCCTTTATAAAATCCCAACATGTGGGTCCCACCTTAACACACGGCCACTTTGGCCTTTTCATGAAATTTTTATTTCAACTTCTAGCCCCTAATTTCCCTTAATATTCCATACCAATAAAATTCATAAGCAACTTGTGCATTAAAATAAAATCGGAGGTCAAAAGTCTCAACCTTGTATCCCGAACTAGTCTTGTCCTTAACTTATCATGGTTAGCTCGGATTATCCCAACGTACAAAATACGGGATATAACAATATTTCACGAATTATAAATAATAGCAAGTTTATTTTATTTAGCCTCGGATAATGACTCTAAATTAACTTCTCCCGAAGATTAACTAGACTACCCAATTGAAGATCCCTCAAGCAATTAGGAGCATTAAGAACACCCGAATATGGCTACAAGTGGTATCGCCTATTCCTAGGTCAATTTCCATTAGATGAGGGTTAACGCCCCAAATTCATGTTAATTATTCTATCCCAACCCCGTTCTTCCTCTTCCAAGTTTCAAACAAAGTCAATGGGCGAGTCCTAGGGATAGCTACTCCCTTGTGAATGTTATATCCCGTATTTTCAACAACGGGATAATTTGAGTTAATGATGACAAGTTAGGATACAAGGCTATTCCGAGACAAGAAGTCGGGATTTTCTTCAATCATGACTTTGCTTTAAATAAGTGGTATATGACTTTGTTGGCATGGAATCATTAAGGAAATAATTTGGGCCAAAAATGAATTAGAAAAACTTGTGAATTATATTAATAAAAGGGCCAAAGTGGCCGGCCATACTACTTGTGGGCCATAGCCACATAAAATATTTTCTTTGGCAACTTAAAAGATGACTAAGTCATCTTTCTCCTCACTTTATTTTCTAGAGAAATCAAGAAAGCAAGGAGAAGAGAGAAAGAAGGAGACAATCGGCCATAGAAGAGAAAAATCAAGGCCAAGAAATCTCATCCAAAAAAATTGATTCTTCTAGCAAAACAACTAATTCAAGGGTGCTTGTTAACGTGGAGGCGTTGGTTGGATTGATAAGCCATCCGTTTCTCTTGTTCACCACCTTAGTTGGCGTGTGGAGTGAAGAAGAAAAGGTAAGAATTAATTTTCCTTTATGTGTTTTGAATGGTGTGGACATGTTGTAGTATGCAAATATGCATGAAATTCATGAAAACTTGGATGTTGGAGTTGAACCGTGGCCATGAACCATGCATGGCTTTTAGCCGTGTGCTTCCTATGTGTTGTTGGATTGGTAGATTGAATTATATGTAGCGTGTGTCACGCCCCGAACCATGGCCTGGCCGAAACACGACACTCGGTGCCATACTGCATGTGACCGAGCGAACCACATGGCTTGCTAAATCATCATGAGGCATACATGAGCGGAATATAACGTGAATGCATAATGAGCCTTTATAAAACGTAGTAAGTCATAATACTTAATAAAAATACTTGTTTAAACATGAGTGCGGAAATAACATGAATGAGCCAAAGATGGCTAAACACCTCCGTATGTCTAACATAACTAAACCGACTAGTCTATGAAACCTCTCTAATCATGAATCTTGACTGAAAAACGTACTTGCTGGGACAAGGCCCCTAGCATACCTATAAATGCATGACTAGTAAAATAAAGATAACTGACTAAACCCCGAATGAGATGGGGCTCACCAATAGGCTGATACGAGCAAATCCCCACCGAGCGTACGCGCGTCCGTAAATACGTACCGCATCGTGAAATGCAGCCCCCGGCAATAAAGGGGACGCGCACATTGAATGTACCGGTATGTAAAGCAACCGAATGAAATAACATGAGACATGAAATAACATGATAAGAGTCGAAATCCGAAAACCCGGGACATGAACATGAGCACGAGCATGAGTACATATATATATAACATAAGTAAAACATGATAAGTAGGGAGAGCATTTCATAAACCGACATGTGAAATCACCACGTGGGTACGTGGAGTCTGGTACCTCGCCGGACCAGCAGAGCCCTCATACCTTGCCAGAGTATAAGGTAGTAAATCACCACGCGGGTACGCGGAGTCCGGGTCACCGGACCGGCGCAGCCCCATACCTTGCCGTGGTATGAGGTGGTATCGTGCCCGATGGATCCATTCAAAGTGTAAAATTAAGGTATCGTCTTATCCGGGCGGAGCGATCCTTGTCCTACGGTTACGTAGTTTCAAAGCATCCGAGCCTTCTCGGTAATTTGTGCAACTCCCAAAACATTAACATAATATAGTTGGCTAAGAAGCCCATGATTTTCGTGAATTAACTTGTACTTGTCTTGTAATCATGATTTCACGAAATAACTTGTAAACATGGTTTCATGAAATAACTTGCAAATATGGTTTCATAATATAACTTGTATTTAGCATGTATGTATCTTGAGTCATGGTATGGACATAGTTATAAAGTACAATTGCATGAAAACTTGTAGACATATAGGATATTCATGAAATAAGCATTTTTATTCAAAAACATGCATGCAAGAACCCATGGAATACAAGATATGGGTTTTCATAGATTACGTACGGATTCTCAATAATCATAAAGAAATATTAAGAACACAATGATGGAATTATAACAATTCATACATAATATAATCATGGACATGGACCTAGGGTTATCATGAGCATGGTATTGAAACCCTAGTTTTGTATTGAAACCCTAGTTTTGTATTGAAATCATAATTTTATGGATTTTGAGGCGTGGGAAGAACAATGATGTTCCCACACGTAGATAGTAACTCTACATACCTTAATTGCTCCAAAACTTGAATTAAAGACTTGAGCTTTGAAGAAGATTTCCAAAATCTTGAGTTCTTGAACCTTGAGATGGGTTTTCTTGAAAACCCTAGTTTTAGAATGATAATTTCTTGTTTAGATTACAAGGATAGATGTTAGAATTGAGTTGGAATAATTAGAATAGGCTTACCTTGGTGTTCTTGATGAAGGGAGAGGGTAGGAAGTCGTTCTAGGGCTTCGAGGGAGTGAAAAATAATGATTAGAACTCGATATGGACGAATATATACTGTTCGGAAAAATAAATTTTTCGGCCAAATAACTGGCCGTATTTCAAAATACGGGCCGTATTTTGAAATACGGCCGTATTTTGAAATATGGACAGCACTGTCTCTATTCAGTAAAATGGCCATAACTTCTTGCACATATGTCCGTTTGACCCCCGTAAGATACCGTTGGAAAGGTATTTCAATGCTCTACAACTTTCATCAAGGAAGTTTTCTCAAATTACAAACACGTTTTGAAATACGGGCCGTAAAGTGAAATACGGTCCGTATTTAACCATATGACCTCAAAATGTCAAATTCCGTAATGTTCGAAATTCTTGGTTTCGGTTTACGGGCCGTTCATGGGCGTAAATTGGAATACGACCAATCGTTCATGGGCGTAAACCACCATATCACGACCGAACGGAAAAATATCAATTCCCACATTCTTTATCCGATTTTTCGAGTCTAGGATCATGGTTAAAGCTTAGGTCAAAGATACGGGGTGTTACAATATCTCCCCGGGGATCATTCGTCCTCGAATGATGGGTCATGGTTAAGAACATGGTCGACATGGCAATACATGAACATGAAAGAAACGTGATGTAAAACGTAAGAGCTTGACATGGTCATGAATCATGAGAACTGAATACGTGATTACATAGAAACATGTACATGGGGAACATGAAACTGAGTAGCGCCTACATGAATGAGAATCATGAAACATTTGTCCTCGATTTATGACTAGTGGTTAAGAAACGCTACTAACTCTGGAATCTATAAAATTTATGGCGGGACTTCCTTCATAATTCGGACCCTCACGACATTTCTCGTACGCGACAACTAACTAAAGTACCAACACACAACTTACACGGTATCTTAATACGCATGATGTGACATAACGTGATTACCGAATCTTGAATGTATCTAACATAAATACCGAGTCGGCTTGAACACACGGATATTGGCCGAATGATTACGTGATTATTATACATAGGGTTTGGAAGAAATGCATAGGCACGAATGACATGAGTACGGAAATAGGCACGAACATGACATGATTACCGGGCGTGAGATGCATGACGTAGGACATAAATACACGAAGACCGGATGACATGAATACATAAGTGCTAAACCATGAGATACGAATACGTGTGAAAATGGATATCGTAACATGGGATCCGAATGTCGAAAACATGATTGTTACAACATGTGGGTTAAATACTAAGCGCGGGTAGGATTTGGATACTTAGAGACTTAATCACGTACGTTCGTATGTCACCATGGTAATATGAGATAGGAGTATGACTTAGGCTTTGAATGTAAGCGCAATCTCGATGTGAATGCGACGTACTTCGCCGTATAACAAGAATATAACCCTAACATAGGTGTTCATAAATATCTAGCATAGGCATGACATGAATACGTCGAATCTGAGTAGAATACTCCCGAGATAAGTACCATAGGGTACATGAAAAGATATCTATTTGAATATAGGAATGCACCTTACTTCTGATTATCTTGCTAGCTGTAAATCATGATTACGAATACCTTAGCTCATCTTGCTCATTCCCGTGAGCGAATTATAGAGGACTGAGAGAAAAGGAATTATTGGTACTATTCATATAAGGTACTTTACTTTAGAGAACAGACATGACATGGTGCATTGTACATGGAGGACGTAACGTGGAACATGCGTGCATGGGAACATTATTCATACGGCATGAAACGTGAATAGCATGACATGGGGCATGGGACCATGAAAAATATAGCGTTTATATGAGTACCTACATACCATGGCGTATGGACCTGAGTTCATGAGTGTTGAAGCAAGACTAAGGCATAAGTAGAAAGTCATCTTGAACTTAAACAGGGCATAAGTGCTTCGGAAAAGGAAATGGCATCCTTTGTGCTAAGCTACGAGTCGCTCTAAAAAACAAGAACCGCAGGAACATAAGCATGAGTTACGTAGAATCGTGGGTAGGACATCCATCTTGACTTACCCTTATCGTTACCTACCAACTCCACTGTTATGCTATTTCTATATGTGGATGCTTAAAGAAGTCGGTCGTGGGCACAAGTACGTGAGAACGTAGGTAGCATATCTTTGAGTTGAAATAAATCATTTACCTAAGGCATTTTTCCTTGTTCAAGGACCAGGTGGGCATTCCATAGGATTCTTAGTCTTTAAACTATTGTGTTACCTTCTTCTCAATCATTATCAAAATCAACATCATATTCGGAAAGCACTTAGAAGCTAGAACGTGGTCATGGGTATAAAAACACGATAGATACGTGAGACATGAATGCGGTCTTTAACCTTGGTCATGGGTACAACCTGATCTGAGAAACATGAAAGAACATTCCGTCGCATAGCTTACTATCGTATGGAGTCTTAATTCTTGTATCTTAAACATAGAGTGTAAAGCTTAACATGGGCATGATATAGGTATGCTATGCATGTGTAGAGTACGTTTGGGCATTGGTACTACATAGTGCATGAATTATTCCGAAATTGGAAACGTTACACTCTTAAACCTTTTATTCGCCCTAAAACTTGATCTCAGCGACATGACAAAAGACGAACTCCACACACTTTATCTTAGCAACATGAAACTGTGATCTTCTGACATAATATCCTTAACACCCATCAATTTACGAAACACATAATCTATATCGGCACTTTATCGCACGATCTCCCCCCTTAGTTCAAAAGCTAATGTTTAAAGCCTCGTGGATCCCTTGAGTTAGTTGATAAGTGGTCATCTAGTGATTCTCGCTAAGTTCCTCTAACATACCGACAACTTATTTCTTTGGCTTACTTCAAGCAATACCGGAGAAGCGGATTACTTAAATGAATGGGTTTCTAATGTACATGACTAACATACTAGCTTTGTCGGTCTTGGGAAACTATTTTCCGATAGCACTTAAAGGCTCTTTTTTTTTTTTGTAATTCACTCTCTCATCGCTTAGATGATTTTCTTCTTTCACCCATGTCTATACCTCGAATTTAACTTAAACCCTTTGGGTTCTAACACGCCTTCGGTGTATTTAGACGGTTACCTTAGTAGTGCTAACTTGACTAAGTAGCTTCAATCGTACTTCTACTAACTCGTGAAATTTCTAATTCACCGTGTCCATTCAAACTTACTCACTATGCTTCGTTAACCACTTGCTAGCATCATATTCTCTAATTCTTCTCTCGAGTACTAAAGTGAAGCATAAGGTTATTTCTAACTTTTCTTCCTTATCCGACTCTATTCGGGTTGTATACTATCTTTTCTAAATTATGGACATGGGTCACACTTAGGGAAATTTCATCCGTCTCAAACAAGGAATTGGAATAACTAACCCCAAACTCCCTATACACTTTCAAAATTATATCATACTATACACATCAGGGATAAATACTTAATAACATAACCCTAAAAGGGAACTGTCATATCTTTTTATCTCATAGTAATATTTGCTTCGTAGTAACTTACTAACATCATACTCTCTAGGTCGATCTGGATAAGCTTAAATAATTTAGAACTAACCCCACAAAAAAAATTCAATATCATCTACTCATGGTTTTCTTATGGCATCAGTCCCTTCCTAGTCATGTACATAGATCATATGGCAAAAATATATATATATCCTTAAAAAAAAATCAAGACTTTCTAGTATTACAGTGGTTGGCTCTTAGGCTATTTCCTCGCTCAAAACTACCGTGGACAATTTATGATTGTTGCGGCTAATTTCATAACATGTTACTCTGTAGGTCTTAAATCGAACTATCATCCTTATAATGTAGCTCCATGGTCGTATAATCCAAATAAACTTATTCTCATAAGGTATATAACCTACGTGTACTACCATGCCGAAACTTGTTTTTAAAAGGGTATTATCACCCGATAAACACACCATGCACTATTTGGTAAGTCTTGGGTCTCAAATTTTTCTTCTCGCCGCCACTTACGCATTCGATACGTTCAGAATTCGATGGAAAGAGAATGTTACTTACTGCTCTAAGCTTCATGGCACGATTTAGAATAATTCCTGATGCCTCCATCGGAAAGCAACACATCGATAATGACTAGCTTTACATCTTCCTCATCCATTGAGACGAGGCATATTCGGTAGAATGGGAAACAACACATGAGTTCGAGTGATTTCTGAGAACACGGCTCTATTGCACGATCTAGAGTTGAAAGAAGTGAGACAATCTTAAATGTCTTGGTGGTCAACTGTTTATATGTGTGGCGCGCACACACATATAAAAGTGACCCCATTGGACACGGTTTCATAGACTCCCTAAGACACTTGAACCTAGGCTCTGATACCAAGTTTTGTCACGCCCCGAACCATGGCCTGGGCGAAACACGGCACTCGGTGCCATCATGCCATGTGACCGAGCGAACCACATGGCTTGCTAAATCATCATGAGGCATACATGAGCGGAATATAACGTGAATGCATAATGAGCCTTTATAAAACGTAGTAAGTCATAATACTTAATAAAAATACTTGTTTAAACATGAGTGCGGAAATAACATGAATGAGCCAAAGATGGCTAAACACCTTGCATGTCTAACATAACTAAACTGACTAGTCTATGAAACCTCTAATCATGAATCTTGCGCGAAAAACGTACTTATCTGGGACAAGGCCCCTAGCATACCTATAAATGCATGACTAGTAAAATAAAGATAACTGACTAAACCCCGAATGAGATGGGGCTCACCAATAGGCTGATACGAGCAAATCCTACTGAGCAGATGCGGCGTCCTGTAAATACGTACCTGCATCGTGAAATGCAAGCGCCCGGCAATAAAAGGGGACGTCAGCACATTGAATGTACTGGTATGTAAAGCAACTGAATGAAATAACATGAGACATGAAATAACATGATAAGAGCTGAAACTGAAAACCTGGACATGAACATGAGCATGAGCATGAGTACATATATATATAACATAAGTAAAACATGATAAGTAGGGAGAGCATTTCATAAACCGACCATGTGATATCACCACGTGGGTACGTGGAGTCTGGTACCTCGCCGGGACCAGCGCAGCCCTCATACCTTGCCGAGTATAAGGTAGTAAATCACCACGTGGGTACGTGGAGTCCGGTACCTCGCCGGACCGCGAGCCCCCATACCTTGCCGTGTATGAGGTGGTATCGTGCGATGGATCCATTCGAAAAATTAAGGTATCGTCTTATCCGGGCGGAGCGATCCTTGTCCTACGGTGGCTACGTAGTTTCAGGCTATCTGAGCCTTCTCGGTAATTTGTGCAACTCCCAAAACATTAACATAATATAGTTGGCTAAGAAGCCCATGATTTTCGTGAATTAACTTGTACTTGTCTTGTAATCATGATTTCACGAAATAACTTGTAAACATGGTTTCATGAAATAACTTGTAAATATGGTTTCATAATATAACTTGTATTTAGCATGTATGTATCTTGAGTCATGGTATGGACATAGTTATAAAGTACAATTGCATGAAAACTTGTAGACATATAGGATATTCATGAAATAAGCATTTTTATTCAAAAACATGCATGCAAGAACCCATGGAATACAAGATATGGGTTTTCATAGATTACGGACGGATTCTCAATAATCATAAAGAAATATTAAGAACACAATGATGGAATTATAACAATTCATACATAATATAATCATGGACATGGACCTAGGGTTATCATGAGCATGGTATTGAAACCCTAGTTTTGTATTGAAACCCTAGTTTTGTAGAGAAATCATAATTTTATGGATTTTGAGGCGTGGGGAAGAACAATGATGTTCCCACACGTAGATAGTAACTCTACATACCTTAATTGCTCCAAAACTTGAATTAAAGACTTGAGCTTTGAAGAAGATTTCCAAAATCTTGAGTTCTTGAACCTTGAGATGGGTTTTCTTGAAAACCCTAGTTTTAGAATGATAATTTCTTGTTTAGATTACAAGGATAGATGTTAGAATTGAGTTGGAATAATTAGAATAGGCTTACCTTGGTGTTCTTGATGAAGGAGAGGGTAGGAAGTCGTTCTAGGGCTTGAGGAATGAAAAATAATGATTAGAACTGATATGGACGAATATATACTGTTCGGAAAAATAAATTTTTCGGCCCAAGTTAAATATCGTCGTATTTCAAAATACGGGCCGTATTTTGAAATTGCCGTATTTTGAAATATGGACAAAGATCGCCTCTGTTCAGAAAATGGCCATAACTTCTTACACATGTCCGTTTGACCCCGTAAGATACCGTTGGAAAGGTATTTCAATGCTCTACAACTTTCATCAAGGAAGTTTTCTCAAATTCCAAACACGTTTTGAAATACGGGCCGTAAAGTGAAATACGGTCCGTATTTAACCATATGACCTCAAATGTCAAATTCCGAATGTTCGAAATTCTTGGTTTCGGTTTACGAATCGTTCATGGGCGTAAATTGGAATACGACCCTTTGTTCATGGGCGTAAACCACCATATCACGACTGAACGGAAAAATATCAATTCCCACATTCTTTATCCGATTTCATGGTTAAAGCTTAGGGTCAAAGATACGGGGGTGTTACGGTTGTTGTAGTGTATTGAATGAGTGCAAATATATATATATGTGTGTGTACTAGGATGGCCGAATGTATGCCATGTTGGAGACAAGATGAGCAAATGTCGCTTAGCCAGTTTTGTATCGTTAATGAACCTTTGAAGGATTATATATATGTGTGTGTACTAGGATGGCCTTTTGTTGATTTTGTATCGTTAATGAACCCCTTTGAAGGATCCACGGTTGCGAAGAATGCGGGCTGTTTGGAAGACATTAGTTGTAATGTAAATTTTGTGATTAAGAGGAAGACATTGTTTATGCATGGTTTAGTAGTATAATTTATGGAATTTAAAGGAAAGAAAGGTGGGAGTAGTATTCTCGGGTTTGGGCTGCATTTCGGGTAAGTTGGGACAAGGTTTGGGTTATTTGAAAAATTATGAGAATTGTTTAAAGTGTTCTTGAAAATGAATTAAATGGGTTCGGATTAGTAATGGAACGTATGAGCCTTAATGTTAATTGGATTATATGAGTAGAGTTGAATATATTGGAATGCCCTTAAGTATGTAACAAAATGTGTTTAATGTTGAAATGTGTTGGGATTGGATATTAATGTTAGAATGTATTGCGAATTGATTATTGATGTTGCATTTTGGTTGTTGGTTTGGTTGTTGTTGAATTTAGCCGAGTGTAAATCTCGGGGTTGGTGAATGTACAGGGGAAATGCTGCCGAAATTTCGTTAGAATTTAATGTTCGCTTGAATATTGAATGCCTAAAAGTTTGTGGCTAATGTTAGCATAATTGGTGTTATGTAGATTTTGGAGCATCCGAGACTTGAAGCTTGATTTAGCTCGCGAGCGGATAAGGTATGTAAGGCATCGCTTTCTTTCATTTGGCATGTCCTAGTGCTATTAGGCTATGACCCACATCTCGGGGTTGTTCTGTTCTTAAATCCGAGCTTAGATACGTACTTGTTTGATCCTAAAGATTGATTCATTATTTTGTTCGATATAAGGTTCTTAGGTTTTCAAATAAATGAGTTTCAAAAGACTTGTAAAGATTTTGACTACAAAGAGGTCCCCCGAACTTCAACCGTCAATGTAACTTTTGCATACGAGCTCGGAACGCCCCAAACATAATATGTATGTTCATAAGACCTATCTCTCCCCTAACTACCATAGTCGGGCTCGGATGGGGGTCGGCACCGTCCGGGGGCCCGCGACTTTTCTATGTTTCCGTAATAATTTTCGGGGAAAGGTTAATGTTATTTTCGTTTAAACTTTGGCATATGGACTTCTTACTTACTTTATGATTTATGATTATGATTTTATGCATATGTATGCTCACGACTCGCTCGTGCTCATTGTTGTCACCTCGTCCCGCCGGATCCCGGGCCGGATATGCTCGTGCGCGCTATGATATATATATTCGGAGTATGATGTGTTCCCGCCCGTGTCCCTTCGGCGGGAGTGCCGTGTATATTTAGGCGTTACGGGGGGGTACGCTTTATGATATGATATGATCGTCGGGTGTCGGAGATCCGAAACCTTACGGGTATGATGTGGTATGGCGCCATTGTCGGCGGCGACCATCGTTCTAAGACTATCATAATTTATGTTTTTTTACATAAGTATTTTGACATTTGCATATTGTACTTAATTTATTTGCATCTTCCGTTTTTCGACTTATGATTCCGTATTCATATACATACTCGGTATGTTAAATGCGACCCCGCACGAGGGGGGCCGGTTGCGCCCGCGGTACGTACGCTCGGCTTGGTGATCCACCCGCTTAGGACACTGATATCGGCTTTTCTGGGAATCGCTCCTTCTTCCGGAGCTCATATTTTGGTATATATTTTCTTGATGTATATATACGTTATTATTAGTCGTGGCACGGGCCACGTCCCGTCATATGATTTCGTTATTTTAGAAGAACTGTGGATATGTACGTGGGTTATGGCTATGTACGTACGTATATGTATATGTGATATATTCGGGCGGTTCTGTAGTGTTATTGTCTTCGCCCGTATATATGTATATGGATATATTGGTCCTGTGTGGCCTTTGTTGGTATTTCGCGCGAGTTAATTTTTAGCTAGTAAGAAAAA
Organism: Lycium ferocissimum; assembly: GCF_029784015.1. NCBI lineage: Eukaryota > Viridiplantae > Streptophyta > Magnoliopsida > Solanales > Solanaceae > Lycium > Lycium ferocissimum. The sequence goes on along the minus strand of NW_026714493.1, from coordinate 1,677 downwards.
TAGAGAAACTCGCCCAAATTTTATTAAATATTTGAGTTACTATTTTTGGGACTTTGGTACGTACGGGTGCCCGAGGTCGGCGCTATCACGGCCTACGAAATTTTAGGTCGTGACGGTGGAAAACGTTGAAGAACAAGAATAATTAAAATAACAATAACTTACTTGATTAAAAATAATGTCGATCAATAAATAAAGCACAACAAGAGTATCAATGTAGGTAATTGTGCCCAAGAAATTCCCATAAACAAGTTAAATAATAGAAAGAATATTTACGTAGGAACCTAGCCTCCAAACTAGTGTTTTATGCCAAAGATAATTTTACAATGCTCTCGATTCGGCTTTTTAAAAAAGAGGCGGAATAGCAAAAATCGTCAAAGTCCAAGTTCTGCTTTCACCGTTGGCCGAAATTTCATCGCATAACGCGCCATGTTTCGCGAACGCGTGGCCGACGTCAGACATCACCACCTTCTTAGCACATCGAGCAGCTGACATACTATGCACCTAACGCGCAGATCACTAACAGCGCGTGGCCAAAGAACGTGACTTACCTGCGTGAACGGCGCTAAAATTTAATCGCTCAAATTACACCTATTAATAGTATAACGCGGACGTTGTCAAATATAGTAACGATATGGTTGGGGTGAATCCTGAGAGAACAATATGTAGGCAATTTAAGCAGATTAGGAATTATCACTAACAATAGCTAGACCGAACGCATCAATGGTGGTTTTTGATAAGGTTTTGATAAAATACGAAAATATAAATTCTAGTCTAGAAAGCAAGTAAATTGATCAATGGCCATAAGAATGGAATAAAGGAAACTACTTCTCAAGTAACAATCCAATATATTTCACGAATTATAAATAATAGCAAGTTTATTTTATTTAGCCTCGGATAATGACTCTAAATTAACTTCTCCCGAAGATTGACTAGACTACCCAATTGAAGATCCCTCAAGCAATTAGGAGCATTAAGAACACCCGAATATGGCTGCAAGTGGTATACGCTATTCCTATGTCAATTTCCATTAGATGAGGGTTAACGCCCCAAATTCATGTTAATTATTCTATCCCAACCCCGTTCTTCCCCTTCCAAGTTTCCAACAAAGCCAATGGGCCAGTCCTAGGGTTAGCTACTCCCTTGAGAAACGTTGAAGAATAAGAATAATTAAAATAACAATAATTATTTTATTAAAAAAAAATGCCCACAATTAAAAAAAGAGATTCCCCGACCCAACCCCCCAGTTTCACCCGGGGTCCTATATGGACACCCCCTACATACCCACCCCCCCCTATCCAAAATGCGCCAAATTCCCTTTCGACATACATAAATCCATACGTATGTAAAATACGCGCGCGAAAATATATATATACACATACCGAACTTGTACATAAGGGGTTTTCTAACATAAAAAGCCAATTTCTCAACTCGACCTACTTTCTTACCAAAAAAGTTAAAAACCCCCAATCCACAAAACATGCTTGGGCCCCTAACACAGTACGTAATCAAAAAAACCCAAGGGGCCCCCCCGTACCCAAAAACCAAAGGCAAAAGGTGGATGAACAACAAAAATATATACCCAAAAATATCACCCGATCGGGAGCTCCCCGAAGGTTTAATGGCCCCAAATCGTGGGGATCACGCGGGGCGTCCGTACCGGGTATTTCAGGGCAGCCC
>NW_026714492.1:0-22636 GCF_029784015.1 Lycium ferocissimum | reverse complement strand
CGGGCCAACCCAAGCTCAGAAAAGGGTCAAAAGGGCCGGAAAAGCAATAACGACCAACCGGGTTGTTGCACTAACCTAGGTAATGTCCAACCAGACTTCATTCCCGAAAGCCTAATCTTGCTTTCTCCTGTCAATTCTACTATATATACAATCCACTAATCAAAGTCTAACTCAAGTAAGCCGTAACCTACCTCAATGCAGAACTAGAACAAACGCAAGCTACTCCGCTCGAGCTTTCCCCTTGTATAAAGCCTCGGAATGCTCAAAGTCTAGCAATAACAATGCTAAGTAAGAAATACACTAACTAATTGGAAGAAGAATCGATTTCGGGAAAAGTACCCAAATTCCCAAAATATCCCTAACGAATTATATGGGTAAAATCGGAAATTAAGGGTGAAATTACCCTACCCTTAGTCCCAAAAATCATAATCCTCACATTCATGGGTTTCTAATCACTTTAGACCCTTCAATTCATAATTTAGTCAAAACCACCAATTTGGGTGAAACCCTAAGTCTCAAAATAGATTCATGAATTCCTATAACAATTCCATCCTAGAAGGTGTTACCCTACCTTCTAGATGATATAAACAGAGTATTAAACAACAATAACCAATTCAAGCTAAGATTTCGTGATTTAGAATTCTAGGTCCTCAACCCACCATTTCTAGAACTTGAACTACAATGGGAACTTAATGGGAAAAGGAAAATGAACAAGATATTGCTTTAGAACTTACTTTCAATGATGATTCCCCCAAGTTCTTCAATAATTGCCTCTCTAAGCTCTTAAGATAGGTTTTAGAATTTTTTGGAAAAGTGATTCGAACTTATGAGATAAAATGGGATTCTGATCCCGTCATTCTGCCACGACGGTCATAAGGATCGCCATGGCGGTCCCGCCGTGGCGACCAAACTATCCGTGATGGCAGAAAATCATTAAATGCCTGCTTCCCGCCATGGCGATCAAGACCCCACCTTGGCGGTCCCGCTATGGTGGCACAAGGCTCGCCATAGAAGTCACACTAGAACAAGCAAAAATCTAGTTTTCACAAGTCTTTCCTGAAATCCCGACATTAATTTGAGGCCCCACATACACAAACCAGATATGCACACACACATAAAAATGCACTACGAATTCATCTGTGGCCTCGAATTTTACAACGGAGTTAGGAACAAGGCTATTCCGAGACAAGAAGTCGGGATTTTCTTTAATCATGACTTTGTTTTAAATAAGTGGTATATGACTTTGTTGGCATGAAAGCATTAAGGAAATAATTGGGGCCAAAAATGAATTAAAGAAACTTGCTAATTATGAAAAATGTTTGGGCCAAAGTGGCCGGCCAAGTAAGTTGTGGGCCAAGGCACATGAAATTATTTTTTTACATAGGAGGGCCATTAAAAAAGATGACTAATTCATCTTTCTCCTCACTCTATTTCTAGAAAAATCAAGAAATAAGGAGAAGGCAAAGAGAAGCTAGCATTCGGCCATAGAGGGAAATTTTCAAGACCAAGAAATCTCTTCCAAAAAAATTGGTTCTTCTAGCAAAACAACTAATTCAAGGGTGCTTGTTAACGTGGAATCGTTGTTTGAACCAACAAGTCATCCGTTTCTCTTGTTCAGACCTTGAGTTGGGGAGTGAAGGAAAAAAGGTAAGAATTAATTTTCTTTCTTGTGTTGTGAATGGTGTGGACATGTTATAGTATGCAAACATGAATGAAATTCATGAAAATTTAGGTGTTGAAGTTGAACCGTGCACATGAGTGTGCATGGCTCATGGCCGTGTATAGTCAAGGCCATGTTGGAATGATAGTTTAGATTCTATGTAGACATGTTTGGTTGTTGTTGTGGTGTGTTGAATGAGTGTAAATCATATATGTGTGTGTGTGGACAGGTGGCCGAATATAGGCCAATGTTGGTGCCAAGATGACAAATGTTTCCCTTAGTGTTTTAGTTGTTGTTGTTGTGAGTTTTGTATCGATAATGAGCTTTTAAATGACTTATGTTGATGTTGGAATTGTGTGGACTGATTTGAAAGCCATTATGATCTTTGTGTAAATTTTTACATTTATGGAATTGACATTATAAAGGGTGGATAGTTAGTGTAATTTATGGAATTTGAAAGAAAGAAGGCAAGCCATGTAGTGTTCTCGGGTTTGGGTGGAATTCGGGTGAGTTGGGACTTTGTTTGGGTTGTTTGAAATATTGTGTAAATTAGTTAAAGTGTTCTTAAACATTATTCGTATGGTTTTGGATTAGTAATGGAACGAAGCGTTAATGTTAATTTGATTAAATGTAAGTAGTTGAATATATTGGAATGTTGAGAAAGTATGTAGAAATGTATTTAATGTAATGAGAGTTATATTAATGTTGAATGTATTTTGGATTGAATATTGATATTGTAGTTTGGTTGTTGGTTTTGGTTGTTGTTGAAATTAGCCGAGTTGAAATCTCGGGGTTGGTGCATTTATAGGGGAAATGCTGCCGAAATTTCTATAGAATTTAATGTCCGTTTGGAATTGGATGCCTAAAGGCGTATGACTAATGTTAATATATTTGGCGCTATGTAGATCTTGGCGTACCCGAGACTTGAAGCTTGATTTAGCTTGCGAGCGGATAAGGTATGTAAAGCGTCGTTCTCTTTTCTTTGGCATGTCTTAGTACTATTAGGCTACGACCCGAGTCTCGAGGTCATTCTACTCCTAAAATCCGAGCTTAGACGTGTACTTTATTCGATTCTAAGAACTTATTCCTTAATGTGTGCAAACTAAGATTTCTTGTGTTTCAAATGATTGAAACTTAAAAGACTTAAAAAGCATTTTGACTACAAAGAGGTCCCGAACTTCAAACGTCCGTAACTTTTGCATACGAGCTCGGAACGCCCCAAAACATAATATGTAAGTTCATAAGGTATAACTTCCCCTAATCCTCGTAGTCGGGCTCGGACGGGGGCCGGCGCCCGTCCGTGGGGCCCGCGGCTTTTCTATGCTACCTTTAGGGATTTTTGGGAAAACTTAATATTGTTTCCACTTTGACTTCCGCATATGGGCTTCTTAATTACTTAATGAGTTATGATTATGATTTTATGCATATGACTGCTCACGACTCCGCTCGTGCTTATGGTTATTGTCTCGTTCACCGGATCCCGGGCCGGTTATATTTCGTGCGCGTTATGATATATTCCGGTGTGATGCTGTGTTACGGTTCCCCGAGCTCCTCGCTAGAGAGCCGGGCTCCGTTTATATTGGTGTTATGCTGTGTACGGTGTTATGGTTGGCTATGACGTGTTATGGGGATATGTCGGGTTACGGAGATATGAAACCTTCTGGTGTGATGCTGTGGTATGGCGCCATCGACAGGCGGGCGACCATCGTTCTAAGAGCCTGTGCATGACTTATATTTTAATTGCATATTTGACATTTTACATATCATATCTATTTTCTGTATTCTATTATTGTGATTCTGTACTTCTGCTTTACATACTCGCACATATTCCGCACCGACCCCCGTCTTCGGGGTCGCGTTCATGCCCGCAGTACGTACGTTCGCCTTGGTGATCCACCCGCTTAGGATACCTATTCAAATTTTTCGGGAGTGCTCCTTCTTCCGAGCTCATATATTTTGGTATATATTATCTTCTGATGTACATGTACATTATTATTCAGGGGTACGACGGAGCCCTGTCCCGTCATATGATTTCGTTATTCTGTTTAGAGGCCTGTGGATATGTATGTGGGTTATGGCTATGTCTGTACAATATATGTATATGTGATATGTTCTGGGCGGCTCACCGCCACGCGCCCCCCGCCGGCTCGCCTGTATATGTGTTTATGGATATGTTGGCCCTGTGTGGCCTTTGTTGGTATTTTCTGCGTGCAGGTTAATTTTGACTAGTAAGAAAAACAGAGGAAACTCTGCCCAAATTTTATTAAATATTTGAGTTACTATTTTTGGGACTTTGGTACGTACGGGTGCCCGTGTGTCGGGCGCTAGTCGCGGCCACGGGTTGGGTCGTGACAAAAGTGGTATCGTAGCGGTTCGTCCTCGGAATGTCCACAGGCCGTGTCTAGTAGAGTCCTGTTTATCGGTGTGTTGTGCACCACATCTATAAACAAGAGGCTACAGGACATTTAGGATACTGTCTTTCTTTCTGATCTTAGATCGTGCGATAGAGCTGTGTTATTAGGATGACTTCTTCTCTAACGATCTGTTATGTTTTCAGCGATGCCTCCGAGAAAGACGACAGCCGCCCGTGGCGGGCAAGTCTACCGCCGTGGGAGAGACTAGTAGGGCCCGCAGAGTTACTGTGGCCCGTGCTCGCCCGAGCCGGAGGTTGTGCCCCGGTCGGCCGCCCGGCCACCCCATCACCATCGAGGGGGCACAGAGCAAGCAGCCAGCCGGCAGACAGCGGCGGCTCCACCGCCCGTTCCTGAGGTTCGAGTGCCCGAGCCTCCGGCCCTCAGCCCGGGGCGGAGGACAGGGCCATGAGGGACGCTCGTTCGGCTATTGACCGACCGGTAGCGGTGGCGGTGTCCGCAGACGGAGCCGGAGATGATTATGCCGGCGGACGTGACGCCGAGGGCTCGTTATTTCCCCGACCCGTAATCCGCCGCAGTTCTTCGGTCAAAGCCCGAGAGGACCCTCGGAGTTCATCGAGAGATGCGGCGTACGCCGCGACTTATTAGGGCCTCCGAGACCGAGTCGCGGAGCCGGCGTCGTATCGGCCGCACGATATAGCACCAATTGGTTTGAGTCGCGGGAGCCGTCCGTGGGTGAGGGCGCGCCACCGGCGTATGGGATGAGTTCACGCAGGCTTTTCTTGCCCACTTTCTACCCCCGCAGGCCGCACGCGCCGTGTTCACAAGTTTATACATTTGCGGCGTAATGGTAGGAGCGTCCGGAGTACAAATGCCCGAGTTTGATTCTTTAGCCGATACGCTCCTCATATTGTGGCGTACATGGCCGATAGGGTACACCAGTTTGTTATGGGGCTAGATGATTATTTGATTGATAGTTGTATGTCGATGGCTGCTCAGTCTGGCATGGACATCGCCCGAGTACAGGCATATGCCCAGGGCATGGCAGAGCGGCACAGGGGGCGCCAGCCCGACAGGAGCTATGATAGGCGCCAGCCCAAGAGGGCTAGGTCAGCTGGGTATTCTGGGGATTCTCGAGGCGACAACCCCCGAAGAAGCCAAGACAACAGACATTCCTCCCGGCCCGGCCGAGTACACCCCCACGCCCTACAGTGGAGACCCGACAAAGGTCGGGATACTCGGGAGCAGGTCGAGCTCCGGGGCCTCGTGCTCCGCTGTACGACGCAGGTACCGGTCAGTTGAGGCCACCCAGACCTCCGTGTTCCTACTGTGGGAGGTACCACCCTGGGAGAGTGCTATCGGGCTACGTGTGCGCTTGCTTTATTTGTGGCCGTCGTGGCCACATTATGAGAGATTGCCCGCGTGGGAGTAGTGCAGGTGGTGCGGCGCAGCCCACAGGTTCAGGTGCTGGTTCATCTTCATCATCCGTGGCTATGCGCCCTGCGGGGCGAGGTACACCGGCACCGTCAGGCCGCGGTAGAGGCCGTGGTGGAGCAGCTAGTTCTAGCGGTCCTTCGAACCGCATATATGCTTTAGCCAGCGTCGCACCGGAGGCATCACCTAACGTGGTTACTGTGTACATTATTGGTTTTCTCTCGAGCCGTATATGCATTGATTGATCCCGGTTCCACTTTATCATATATTTCTCCTCTTATTGCCGATAAAATTGGGATTAAATCAACCAATAGAACCGTTTGAGGTAGCCACTCCGGTAGGGGATTCTATTATCGCTAGACAGGTATATAAAGATTGTTCGATAATTGTCTGTGATCGTTGCACTAAGGCAGATTTGGTGGAACTAGATATGATCGAATTTGATGTTATTATGGGCATGGACTGGCTGGCTTCGTGTTATGCTAATGTCGATTGCCAAAAGAAAGTAGTCCGCTCCGGGCCCAAGCGAACCGGTTATAGAATGGGTGTAATACCGCAACGCCGAGGGGTAAGTTTATTTCATACCTCAAGGCAAGAAAAATGATCGTAAAGGTTATATTTATCATCCGGTTCGCGTACATGATTTAAAAGTTGAAACACCGAATATTCACCGTTCCAAAGGTAAATGAATTCCCGGATGTATTCCCGCACGAGCTACCAGTGTCTTCCTCCCGAACGGGAGATAGAATTCACTATAGATCCGTCGCGTACACCCGGCCCCATATCTATTCCTCCGTACGTAATGGCACCGGCGTAACTAAAGGAATTAAAGGAGCAAACGAAAGATCTACCGGAGAAGGGCTTTATTCGACCCAAAGACATCGCCCTGGGGAGCACCGGTATTATTTGTGAGAAAGAAAGACGGTTCGCGCGATGTGCATTGATTATCTACCGAACAAGGTAACTATAAAGAATAAATACCCCCTCCCCAGGATTGACGATTTATTTGACCAACCGTAGGAGCCAAATGTTTTTCAAAGATAGACTCGCGGTCCGGTTATCACGTGTGCGAGTACGGAGGTATATTCCCAAGACAAACCTTCAGACCCGGTATGGGCACTATGAATTCAGAGTTATGTCTTTCGGGCTGACGAATGCTCCAGCGGTATTCATGGATCTTATGAATCGGGTATTCAGGCCGTTCTTGGATATGTTCGTGATCGTGTTTATTGATGATATTCTAGTCTATTCTCGGTCAGAAGAGGAGCACGCGGACCATCTGAGGACGGTACTTGGAGTATTGCGACATAGAAATTGTATGCAAAATTTTCTAAATGTGAATTCTGGCTGACATCAGTGGCATTCTTGGGACATATTATTGGGGCTGACGGTATTCGGGTAGATACCCAGAAGATCGAAGCTGTGAAGAATTGGCCCCGGCCTACAACGCCGACAGAGGTACGTAGCTTCCTGGGATTGGCTGGTTATTATAGAAGATTTGTGGAGAAATTTGCTTCCATTTCGCCGCCTTTAACAAGGCTAACTCGAAGGGAGCCAAATTCCGGTGGACGATGCCCGTGAGCGGAGCTTCCAATTATTGAAGGAGAAATTGACTACGCCTCCGGGCCCCGACACTTCCCGAGGGACCGTACGGGTATGTCATTTATTGTGATGCTTCGTGTGTTGGCCGGGTTGTGTATTAATGCAAAGACGGCCGAGTCATAGCATATGCTTCCCGACACTCGTAAAACATGAAAAGAATTATCCCACTCATGATTTGGAGCTCGCAAAGGTGATTCATGCCCCGAAGATGTGGAGACATTATTTATATGGGGTCCATGTTGATATCTTATACGCATCATAAAAGTCTCCAATATATCTTTAAACAAAAGAGCTTAATTTGCGGCAGAGAGATGGTGGTTAGAATTGAAGGATTATGATGTTGATATTCTATACCATCCGGGAAAGCTAATGTTGTCGCGGATGCTCTCGTAAATCTATGGGCAGCTTGGCGGATGTTCCATCAGAAAAGCAAGAAATAGTTCGTGAAATTCGTCAGCTGGCAAGTCTTGGAGTTCGTGTAGCCGAATCTGGGAATGCCGGGATTTCTGTCCGTGAAGTTGCTGAATCTTCTATTTTGGAAGAAATAAAGCGCCGTCAATATGAAGATCCTATTCTGGTGCATTACAGAGACACAGCCCGTGAAAAGGAGAGGACTCCGTTCGAGATTACACCGGACGGGGTATTATTACACAGGGGCAGACTGTGTGTACCTGAGGTCGCGGAGTTACGGCGACAGGTTATGGGCGAGGCACATTATGCCCGTTATTCTGTTCATCCAGGAGCCACCAAAATGTACCACGATCTCAGATGTTTGTACTGGTGGGATGGATGAAAAAAGATATAGCAGAATTCGTCGCTCGGTGCCCGAATTGTCGCGCAGTCAAGATCGAGCACCAGAAACCCGGTGGCTTATTGCAGGAAATGGAGATACCGACGTGGAAGTGGGAAATAATTAACATGGACTTCATCGCAGGTTTGCCCCGCACTCCACGGAGGTATGATTCTATCTGGGTTATCGTTGATAGGCTGACAAAATCAGCCCATTTCCTCCCAGTCAGAACCACTTATTCAGTGACCGAGGATTACGCCGTATTGTATATTAAGGAGATAGTAAGGCTTCATGGAGTTCCCACATCTATTATTTCCGACAGAGGCACTCAGTTTACAACAAATTTCTGGAGATCATTTCAAGAAGGATTGGGGACCCAAGTGAGTCTTAGTACAGCATTTCATCCTCAGTCTGATGGACAGGCCGAGCGTACTATCCAGACGCTAGAAGATATGTTACGGGCCTGTATTATCGATTTCAGAGGTAGCTGGGATGAACACTTGCCATTGATTGAATTTGCCTATAATAATAGCTACCACTCCAGTATCCAGATGGCACCGTACGAGGCTTTATATGGCAGGAAATGCAGTCACCGATCGGCTGGTTCGATGTTGGAGAAACTCAATTAATTGGTCCGTATATAATCCAACAAGCGGTGGACAAAGTAAAGCTTATTCGAGAGAGGTTATTAGCGGCCCGCAGTCGACGAAATCGTATGCGTATAATCGACGTCGGCACTTGGAGTTCGAAGTTGGTGATTGGGTATTCCCGAAGGTATCGCCTATGAAAGGTGTTATGAGATTTGGTAAGAAAGGGAAGCTCAGTCCCAAGATACATCGGGCCTTATCAAATTGTTCGGAGAATAGGCAAAGTTGCTTATGAATTGGATCTGCCAGCAGATTTGGGAGCGGTACACCCGGTATTCCATGTTTCTATGCTCCGTAAATGTATTGGTGACCCTTCCAGAATATTTCCTGTGGATGATATCCAGGTCACGGAAGAACTATCCTATGAAGAGCAGCCGGTTGCTATATTGGATCGCCAAGAAAAAAAGTTGCGAAACAAGGATGTGGCCTCTGTTAAGGTGCTATGGCGGAATAATAATCGGGAGGAAGTGACCTGGGAGGCGGAGGAGCAGATGAAGAAGAAGTATCCTCACTTATTCCTGGAGCCCACAGGTAATCTAAATCCCTTACTTGATTGCGTTGATCAATGAATGAATTGTGTGTAATACCTACAAAAGAACTCCCCCAAACTTGCCTATAAGACCCCGTAGGACAAGTCTAACATTCGAGGACGAATGTTCTAAAGGGGGGGAGGATGTTATATCCCGTATTTTTAACAACGGGATAATTTGAGTTAATATGACAAGTTAGGATACAAGGCTATTCCGAGACAAGAAGTCGGGATTTTCTTTAATCATGACTTTGTTTTAAATGAGTGGTATATGACTTTGTTGGCATGGAAATTGCATTAAGGAAATATTTGGGGCCAAAAATGAATTAAGAAAAAAATTGAAAATCATGGAAATTAGGAGGGCCAAAGTGGCCGGCCAAATAAGTAGTGGGCCAAGGCCACATTTTTTATTTTTTACATAGGGAACTTAAAAAGATGACTAATTCATCTTTCTCTCATTCTATTTCTAGAAAAATCAAGAAATAAGGAGAAGGCAAAGAGAAGCTAGCATACGGCCATAGAAGAGAAAAATCAAGACCAAGAAATCTCATTCAAAAAAATTGGTTCTTATAGCAAAACAACTAATTCAAGGGTGCTCGTTAACGTGGAATCGTTGTTTGAATCAACAAGTCATCCGTTTTCCCTCTTGGAAGACTTGAGCTAACGTGGGGAGTAAAGGAAAAAGGTAAGAATTACTTTTCTTTTTTGTGTTGTGAATGGTGTGGACATGTTATAGTATGTAAACATGAATGAATTCATGGAAAATTGAGGTGTTGGAGTTGAACCGTGCACATTGAGTGTGCATGGCTCATGGCCGTGTGTAGTCATGCCATGTTGGAATGATAGTTTAGATTCTATGTAGCATGTTTGGTTGTTGTTGTGGTGTGTTGAATGCATGGGTAATCATATATATGTGTGTGTGGGACATGGCCGAATATAGGCCAATGTTGGTGCCAAGAATGACAAAGTTCCTTAGTGTTTTAGTTGTGTTGTTGTGAATTTTAAATTGATAATGAGCTTTAAATGATCTTATGTTGATGTTGGAATTGTGTGGACTGATTTGAAAGTCATTATGATCTTTGTGTACATTTTTACATTTATGGAATTGACATTATAAAGGGTGGATAGTAGTATAATTTATGGAATTTGAAGGAAAGAAAGGCAAGCCATGTGTTCTCGGGTTTGGGTGGAATTTCGGTGAATTGGGACTTTAGTTGGGTTATTGAAATATTGTGTAAATTGTTAAAGCGTTCTTAAACATTATTTATGGTTTTGGATTAGTAATGGAACGAATGCGTTAATGTTAATTTGATTAAATGTAAGTAGTTGAATAGTATATGGAATATGTAGAGAAAGTTTTAAATTATGTAAAGAGAGTTATTAGTGCTAAAATGTATTTTGAATTGAATATTGATATTGTAGTTTGGTTGTTGGTTTTGGTTGTTGTTGAAATTAGCCGAGTTGAAATCTCGGGGTTGGTGTAATTATAAGGGAAATGCTGCCGAAATTTCTATAGAATTTAATGTCCGTTTGGAATTGGATGCCTAAAGGCGTATGACTAATGTTAATATATTTGGCGCTATGTAGATCTTGGCGTACCCGAGACTTGAAGCTTGATTTAGCTTGCGAGCGGATAAGGTATGTAAAGCGTCGTTCTCTTTTCTTTGGCATGTCTTAGTATTATTAGGCTACGACCCGAGTCTCGAGGTCATTCTACTCCTAAAATCCGAGCTTAGACGTGTACTTTATTCGATTCTAAGAACTTATTCCTTAATGTGTGCAAACTAAGATTTCTTGTGTTTCAAATGATTGAAACTTAAAAGACTTAAAAAGAATTTTGACTACAAAGAGGTCCCGAACTTCAAACGTCCGTAACTTTTGCATACGAGCTCGGAACGCCCCAAAACATAATATGTAAGTTCATAAGGTATAACTTTCCCCTAATCCTCGTAGTCGGGCTCGGACGGGGGCCGGCGCCCGTCCGTGGGGCCCGCGGCTTTTCTATGCTACCTTTAGGGATTTTTGGGAAAACTTAATATTGTTTCCACTTTGACTTCCGCATATGGGCTTCTTAATTACTTAATGAATTATGATTATGATTTTATGCATATGACTGCTCACGACTCCGCTCGTGCTTATGGTTATTGTCTCGTTCACCGGATCCCGGGCCGGTTATATTTCGTGCGCGTTATGATATATTCCGGTGTGATGCTGTGTTACGGTTCCCCGAGCTCCTCGCTAGAGAGCCGGGCTCCGTTTATATTGGTGTTATGCTGTGTACGGTGTTATGGTTGGCTATGACGTGTTATGGGGATATGTCGGGTTACGGAGATATGAAACCTTCTGGTGTGATGCTGTGGTATGGCGCCATCGACAGGCGGGCGACCATCGTTCTAAGAGCCTGTGCATGACTTATATTTTAATTGCATATTTGACATTTTACATATCATATCTATTTTCTGTATTCTATTATTGTGATTCGTATTTCGCTTTACATACTCGCACATATTCCGTACCGACCCCCGTTTTCGGGCCGCGTTCATGCCCGCAGTACGTACGTTCGCCTTGGTGATCCACCCGCTTAGGATACCTATTCAGCTTTCTGGGAGTGCTCCTTCTTCCGGAGCTCATATATTTTGGTATATATTATCTTCTGATGTACATGTACATTATTATTCAGGGGTACGACGGGGCCCTGTCCCGTCATATGATTTCGTTATTCTGTTTAGAGGCCTGTGGATATGTATGTGGGTTATGGCTATGTCTGTACAGTATATGTATATGTATATGTGATATGTTCTGGGCGGCTCACCGCCACGGTAGCCTTGCCGGCTCGCCTGTATATGTGTTTATGGATTTGTTGGCCCTGTGTGGCCTTTGTTGGTATTTTCTTCGTATATGTGTTTATGGATATGTTGGCCCCGTGTGGCCTTTGTTGGTATTTTCTCTCCACTTGACACAACAAAACGAGTTAATTTTGACTAGTAAGAAAAAAATTTGATTGAGGAAACTCTCGCCCAAATTTTATTAAATATTTGAGTTACTATTTTTGGGACTTTGGTTTGTGGAGCAAGAAGATCTTTTCAACTCCATTTTGACCTAGGGTTTTAGCATTTTTGCCGAGACCTTTAACTATTTGAGTTAAAAGGTAAACCTTCCTCCTTATTTTTTAATGTTCTTAAGTGTTTTTCTGTATATTTGGTTTATTTTGTGCCTATGTGTTAGTTATGTTATGTGATAGTTTAGTGTTGGTTTAATTCTGCTATGTTTGATTAGTCACTAAGTATGTTTAGTTTAGTAGTTCATACATATTTAGTATTAGTTTAGATCAACCTTGGTTTGGTATAATCATTCGTTTGTATAAGCATGCCATTTCGTCTATTGTCAATTAACTTTATGTTAACATAACTAACTGCTTGGATTAGCTTGATGTGACACTGTGTGATATCTAATGCTCTTATGAGACTCATGATACAATCAGTGATGGTTCCAACTATTTAAGATAAAAGCATGTCTTGTATGCCGCTCTTGACCAGTTATGCCCTTATGCCTATGCTTTCCCTAATGTTAGTCTATGGATGCTGCCCCTTATGCCTAACATTAGGGAAAGCATCCATTATTGATTACTTGTTGTTGTGCATGTCATATTCATGCTTTATATAGTGTCTCATGTGCATGCATTTGAGGATACATGTGTAAGGTCCGAGGGGAAATGGTTCCGGATGGAGTGATGCTGATGATACGAGCTAGATTGGCCAAGTGACAAGTAATGTGAGCCTACGGGCAGAGTATGTTGATTTTGAAGCCTAAGAGGCTAGGAATATGAAGGAAAATGATTTCGGGTGGAATATGGACTTCGCGAGTCCCCCATGAGTCACGATTCATAGTTTTTGAACGTGTGTGTACCAGTATTTGAGAGGCATATCATGCCATCTCATTAGTTCCTTGTTCGAATGACTTGCGTAATTTGTTGATTGAATTGTACTCATGTGATTACTTGGCAACTTAGACATATTTAAGGATTTAGAAACTTCTTACTTAGTCTTATAACCTGTGATTATTGTGATTATCACTTTTGTAGACTAATAGCATTTAAGAGTGGAAGAAGTAATCGTAGGCCAATCCTCGTCTCCGATTTTGTTAGGGTCGGTAGACGATGCTGCTGAGTACACGTTTTCCTGTACTCACGCTACACTTGTTGCACCCTTTTTGTGTGCAGATTCTATTTCCAGTACTAGTGGATCTCGAGACTATGCTGGTCATTAAGGAAGCCATCTAGAGAGTTCGGGGTAAGCTACATGAGCATCTATATCATCAGATTTTCCCTTTATCCCTTACTTTCTGTCTTTTACTTCCTAAAAAGTATTTCGGGTTGTATCCTAGACTTGTACTTCTTTTAGTCAGTTCTTGTACTAGTGACCGAAGATTTTGGGGGTTGTAACACTTTCCTTATGTTTTTATGATTATTATACTTATTAAGACTTTAAAGTGACTTATATGACTTCTTTTCTTCAATGATTTTCTTATTGAATCATTCTAAATGGGTTGTGGATGGCTACCGACTTGGTGGGGGTTAGTGCCTTCACGGCTTAGTAAATTGGGTTTTGACACTATCACTTCCATAAGTTGAATCATAATGCTTCTGCCCTTTTGTCTAAATCTTGGGCAACTTTACAACTTCCTGTTCTTAGGCAACTCGTACTTCCCTTTACTTAAACCCTTTTACCTTTGAATCTCATAATTACTATCTGAAACATTCGTAACCTTCTTCCACATAGGTGAGATCAGCACCTAGACCTTGGAGATTTAACATATTACCTGCACATCTAGGGCATACTTGATTTGATAGGGACTTCACATTTACGTATCGCTCTAGTCGCAATCGCACGAAGTAGAACGATTTCTTAAGGCACAACTCTATCGCCCAATCTAGAGTATGAAAGAAGGATAAAATTTCCTAAGTACCCAGTAGTTCCCTCTTATAAATGTGGTCGACAACACACTCATAAAAGAGACTCTATTAGACACGACTTCATAGACTCCCTAGAAAACAGACTTGCTCTAATACCAAGTTTGTCAGGCCCCAGAACAAAATCCAAAACAAATGACTTGTTCATAGAAAACTTTTCAATATATAGGCACCACCGCCGCCTCAATTTTGGTCATGGCGCATGGGCCAACAAAACCAACTTGGTCGCTATGGAGTTCGCATCCGAAGCTCCTCTCCGTCCCGGACAATCAGTCATAAAACGTGCACAACCTTTTTACTCTGACGTTATATGAACAAATGGTTTGCGGCGATGAAAACTAGACTCGTAGACTTTAATTTGATAGGTATATCACCCCGAGATTCCAAATACATAGGTCACAACACTCACTTAAAGTTGACCTTTGTTCAAATCCATATTGAAAAACTTAACTACGAGCGACTCTTTCTTCGACTTATGATGTCGGCCTTTTCTTATAGTGAAATTCTCATGAATTTAGTTGCATACATCCCAAATTATTTAGAGCTCATGTGTCATGGAATTCGTTGAACAGTTTACGTCTTAGTCCAAACTCAAGTGGTATTACAACCATCACATATTGAAGACAAATGTAAAATAATCTAACCAGTGTGGTTCCCCAATCAATAGGTGAATAACCTTCATTCTCTTGATCCTTTTAAAACTCAAATTGCGTCATCTTTTTAACTCCACGTCTTTTTCTTCATCGCTAGTAGACTGGAAATGATGATAAACTTGAAAGTATACCATTTGCTTCCATAGATACATATACAGAATGGATTCTTTAGGATTCTAGTTCAAGTGCATAGGCTCGTCAACTATTGACTCAAGAAAGAATTTGACTGAAGTCCTGCTAAACAATCTCATAATGTTCATATAGATTTGTAGGTCTGTATCATTATATATTGAAATGCCATTATCATCCTTATCTTGTCAATTGATAAGAATAACTCTTACCTATAATTTCAATTTCTTCATCCTTTGATCTCTTAAGAACTGCAACTTGAGTCTTACTTCCCCACTCAAATGGATTGATGAACTGCAACTTGAGTCTTAAGTACAAAAAAAAATCTCAAAACTATGGAAATGCTTATCAACTAATTGTCTGGATGGTTAGAAAAAATTCTACAACGTAAACATCTTTGTTACCAATGTCCAGCAGACAAATAGCGAAACTGGAGCTTATTAAAATGGCTCTACTGCACTAGTTACAAAGGGATACAGAGTTATGCTCCGCTGAGTAACATCTTTGCAAACACACAAAGCAAGAGATGAAGATTCCCTTCCAACAACACCCCGCCCTTTCCTCAGCCGAAAACCGAATGCAATCCTCTTGGAGATCATGGAAAACATAATATTTCTTGCACAAACAAAAACTAGGAATGGAAAAAAAGAAACTAAAACATATGCATAATATAATAACATGTGATAATTGATTAAATTGCACTGATAATTATTTGCGGTATTAGTTATACAACTTTAACTCTTTTAACAATCGTGTCTCTTTATCTATATAAGGTATACGAAGGAGAGATTAAATTTAAAAGCAGAATTAGCATATGTACCAAATAAAATCAAAAATCTTGAACTAGATTATAGGTTCTTGTTATCTTAATCTATATGAGATTAAAGTCTAACAAAAATTTTATCATAATTTAATTTGTAACTATTAAGGTTAAATTATTTAGTTTGATTGTAAACACAAGATGCGTTTTTAAGTATTTTTAGGTCTTAATTATATATGCAACATTCAATTTTAGCTGCCACAACAAGGATAAAATTTACAGATCACGTAATAATATTTTCTTATGTGTTAAAACGGGTACCTTTTGTCTCCAATGCATTTATAGTAAGTCACTCATTTAATATAAAACTAATGAGTAGATCCTGTTCCACTTTTTTATATCTTAGTCGGAAAGGATTACTTATCCACGTAAGATAAACAAAGTACGAGTCTTTACCCCAATTATTACAAATATGACCCGGACATCTTTATGTTTGACGCTGATCTAATCATTTTTCTTTAAGAAAACGAGATCTTTTAAAAATATAACAGATTTGATAAAATCTTGAACTACATTAATAATTGTTGCTCTTATAATCTATATTGGCTAAAGTCTCCAAGTTATGGTCATTCTATCCTGAAGGTAAGTAAATTAATTTCTAGCCAAACTCCACTTGATATTAAGTTCCTTCCATAAATTAATTACAATCCCATTTTCATAATCTCCACCAAAAAACTATAAATACAACCATTTATTCTTCATTTCCCTCACCCAAATTCATCATTCGTTCTTCTTTTTATGATCCTGAAGGGTTTGTCCCGAGTAGGATTCTTTTCCATCTGAAGGTCCTTGTGTGGTTCTCAATACTAATGTTAGACTATTGCTATATACATCTGTCACTTTACCCAACTAGTGTTAATCGTAGCATCTCGTGAGTCGGCTACCGAGCACCACTCACAATACTATCTATCATACCCAACCTGGACAACTATCCTTTTCAATCATAGGACTTGTCATAAACCAACTTCCGAATCTCCCCAAACATATATATATATATATATATATATAAAAGCCCACAAGGCTCCAAAATAATATACAAAATATACACTGAGGAAATCATAGGATATCTACTACCCACGTATGTATCTACGAGCCTCTAACTGGAGTACTAAAATCATAAGGGCGGGACAGGACCCCGCCGTGCCCCAAATATGTGCACAAAAGAATATATCGATAAACGGCAACTCCGGTCAGAGAAGTGGAGTGCTCCCCGTGTATCCGCCGATAATGCTCCTAGGATCCGGACCGTCTCCCCGTCTACTTACTTCGGCATGAACGCAATCGTCCACAAAAGAAAGGACGTCAGTACGAATAAGGTACTGAGTACGTAAGGCATGAGTAATGACATAATAGAGAGATAAGGAACATGAGATAAAGAGATGACCTGCACATATGATTGCCCCTTAAGGCGGATACCATGCATGCTAACTTTTACTTTTAAAAACCATATCACAACACACACACTCACACAAACATATATATATATATATATATATATATATGTATAGTAAGTTGTCTGAGTCATATATCATCACTAGCCCGCGTCCGGGATAGTCATCTCACACCGCCCACTAGTGGTGACTGCCCGACCAATTAGGCCCGATGTAACTATCATCATCCATAAGCCGCCCACTTACGCCCAGCGTAGTGGTGTCTGCCCGGCCAACTAGGCCCCGTATAGTCATATATAAAATAAGCATGCATGTGAGCCTAGTCAAGCTGCAATCATATCGGAGTAACATAATGTCGGTGACCTCCGATTGTATTATGGAACATTCATCATCACTATGTCTCACCTCGAAGGAGCTAACATTATAAGGTGAGACTACAACAAGGAATAACATTAATGAATTCATTAGCTTCATAAGAATATCATATCATAAGCCTTGGAATCTCTAGTCTTAAATTCATCATCATCATTGTCATAAAACATATCTTGTCTCTAGCTCATGAGGGACTCTTAATAATCTTAGACTTTCAACTTTGGAATGTAAGAAAGTCATGGAAACTATAGGGAAGAAATCACAATGTAAGAGTCATGCCTTTGAAAGAAGGGGAATAGCCTCACATACCTTTACGTCTTCTTGACGACTAAACGTTCTCCATCCAAGCTTACGACTCTACATCAAGAGAATTCGTCACTAAAATTAGATAATTGAAGATACGCTTAAGTTTAGGCTAAAGCGACCAAAAGCTAACGAAAATTGGGCAGCATTTTCTTTGTTTCTACAACTTTTACCATATAGCAAAACAACTCCCAAACATCATAGCAACACCCATAATATCACAATCAATGTATTTCTCAAGTTAAACATCATACAATTCTCACAATTCCCCTTCAAGGGTATCCATAACCATAATTACAACACAACATCATATTCATTCACATATAATGCTTCTTCAATATCCTTAATATCATTCATAACAAGATTATGCTCACGGCATAGCAAGAACTATGATTCATGTCACGTTACCATTTAAGAAGTTCACCTTTTTCCATATTTGCACTTCATACTCTATTTTCTTCCATAATCCAAGTCTTTCAACCACCCAATGCTCTTAATAACATGAAATGAACGAAAAACTCACCTTTGATTACGTAGGAATGGTCTTTGGATGAAAACACTCTACTTGATAAAAACCCAACTTCACCACCCAAGAGGTTCTTGACTTCTATCAACCCTAGAGAGCATCCTTGCACTTGATTTCCTTGGATAATGATGTTTGATCTTTGATTTGCCTTGGATTTATGTTAGTAGGGTGTATAGAATATTCTAGAGCTTTCAAGAAGTGTGGAGGAAATGGGAGAAATGAAAAATAAGAACTTGGGTCGTATATATATACTAGCAAAATAAATCTGACCCGACATGGTTTTATACGAACACTTATACGGTCCGTATAATTTTATACGGTCCGTATAAGTGACCGTATAGGTCCACCAGAGACTGGTCCATTTTGAAAATGTTATACAGACCATTATACGGACCGTATAAAGTTATACGGACCGTATGAATTGTTATATCCCGTGTTTTCGTACATTGGGACAATCCGGATTAATTGTGATAAATTGGGGACAAAACTATTTCGGGATACAAAGTCGGGACTTTTGACCTTCGATTTTATTTTAAGTCATAAGTTGTTTATGAATTTGGTGGCATGGAACATTTGGGAAAATTTGGGACCAAAAGTGGAATATTTGGAAGTTTGAAATTCATGAAAATTGGTCATTTTAGCCATGTGGCTTGAATTGGTCCCACACACTTTGTGGACAATTTTAATTGGTCCAACACAAGTGTGTGGGCCATGGACACTTTTGCAAATTGTGTGGAGTTTAAAAGATGACTTCTAAGTCATCTTTATTCATTTTCCACACTTAGCAAAAAAAAAATAGAAGTTGAAGAGCAACAAGCTCCAACCATTCGGCTAAGAGGAGATTTCATGTCCAAGATTTAGCCATCCCAAAATTATTTCCTTGATGCAAAACCACTAATTTGGGGTCCCTAAGTAACGTGGAAGTGTTGTTCGGGTCATCCAATCGTTCGTTGTGCTAAATTCAAACCCTAGCCTAGTGTGGAGTTGAAAGAAGAAAGGTAAGAATTGATTATGTTTTATGTGTTATAAAGGTTGTATGCATGTTGTAGTATGTTAAAATGGAGGAAATTCATGAAATATGACATGTTGGAGTTGAGGTGGTGTGTGTGGTGTGTAGCCGTGTAGGTGTATGTGTGTTGTGTTGTATGGAAGTAATGAATTGAAGTCTAGTTAGCATGTTTTGAATGTTGTAGAGTGAAGAAATGGATGAGAATCATCAATATGTGTATGTGGGTATATGGCCGAATATGGGTCATGTAGCATGGCAAAGAATGAATTAATATCGCTTCTTGTTTAGTTGTTGTCGTTATGAATCCTATGTCGATTTATAATAGTTTAATGACTCAAATTGATATCGTAAGTGTTGTGGGCTGAATTGGAGACTATTGTGCATTTGATGTAATTTGTATATTTATGAGAATGATATTGTTAGAATGTGAATTGTTGGTGCAAATCATGATTTGGAAATGAGAAGTGTGTTATAGTGTGTCTCGGGTTTGGGGGTGAGCTTTGGGCAAATTAGAGCCTTGTTGGATTGTTGGAAATATTGTATAAATTGTTTGAAATGCTCTTAATTGATGTTAGTATGGATTCGGGTTGTTAATTGAATGTAAAGCGTTGATATTGGCTTGAACGTAAGCCATTGAATTGAATATGTTGAAAGTTGTTGAATGATGTAAAAAGAGAGTTGTTAATGTTATATTGCCTTTCGGATTGGTTATAAATGTTGCTAGGTTGGTTGTTGTTGTTGTTGTTG
The DNA here is from genome assembly GCF_029784015.1 of Lycium ferocissimum. Classification (NCBI taxonomy): domain Eukaryota; kingdom Viridiplantae; phylum Streptophyta; class Magnoliopsida; order Solanales; family Solanaceae; genus Lycium; species Lycium ferocissimum. The sequence goes on along the minus strand of NW_026714492.1, from coordinate 2,683 downwards.
TTGTTGATTTTGGCCGAAGTTAAATTCTCGGGGTGGCTTATTTATTAGGAATGTCAAATTTTCGTAGAATTAAGGGCGAAATTGAATCTAATGCCCAAAATGCCTATAGCTAATGTTTGGCATATTATGACTTGTTTGTAGACCTTGGAGAGCCCGAGGCGTAGGTTGGCTTTAGCTTGAGTTTGGATTATGCGTACGAGGTATGTAAAGCTTACCTTCCTTCTTTTGGCATGTCTTAGATACGACTAAGTTATGATTTGTTATGAGCTTCGGGGGAAATTCCATTCCTAAAATCCGAGTACGTTTATAAGTCGTATTTGCTTTTGATTTTGGCATCCTTATGTGGACAAACTATGGTTTATATGTTTTGTATGATTGATTTTCAAAAGTTGCATAAAAATTGGTTTTAAGAGAGTGTTGTTCCTAAATGACTCGAAAACTACGAAAGCCGTAACTTTCCTGCACGAACCGGATCGCTTCGATATGCTCAAAAATGATTCCGCGACGTATGATGACTATGTTTTATATAGGCGGGCCCGACTTAGGTCGACACCGTCCGTGGGTCCCGCGACTTTCCTTTATGTACTTCGACGACTTTAAAAGAATATGATACGATCCGTTTGCTTACCTTTTGAGTTTATGATAATGATCTCACGTATATGATTTTGTTACATAACTATGGTTTCGAAATTCGGTTGATATGTTCTCGAATTTTTCGGAAGAAACTTGATTTAATTGTTATTTAGCTTTAAAATGAGATTTTGATTGACTATGTTGTTGAGCCTGTGATGATGAATTGTGTATATGAATCCTCACTACTCTGTTCGTGTGCACTATGCTGTATTCTGAAGTATGACGTCTATTCCGAAATATGATATGATATTTGATAACAGGATGATATGACGATTCTATACACCGAGTCCCTCGTTAAAGGGCCGGGACACGCTATGTATATGATGATATGATGATGACATGATTTTATACACCGAGACCCTCACCTAGAGGGAGCCGGACACGCTATACACCGAGACCCTCACTAGGGGGCCGGGACACGCTATACACCGAGTCCCTTACTAGAGGGCCGGGACACGCTACATGTATGTATATATGGGATGATGATGTGATTTTACTTACCGAGTCTCTCGTTAGAGGGCCGGGACACGTTATATGTATACGCATGTGCGGAATGATTGCATTTACCGGGATATGATATGGACATGTATGATTTATGTTTCGGAGGTAAGTTTTGTGGTTTCGGGTACCGTATTCATGTTTTCTCACTCCTTATATAAAGGACGACTCGCCATCGTATTTCATGCTTTACATGCTCGCACATATTCCGTCATCGCCCTTTTCGGGGGGGGCTCGTTTCATGCCCGCAGTACGGACGCACCATTTGGTGATCCACCGCCTAGGACACCTTTATCTGTCATTGGAGTGCTCCTTTTATTCCTGTGAGCCCGTATTTTGGTATACAATTTTCCGATGTACATATTGGTTTGTTCGGGGGTATGGCGGGGCCCGTCCCGTCATATGATTCCCCGTCTTTTGTTTAGAGGTCCGTGGATATATACGTGTGGGTCAGTGCCTGGGCCGTTCGGTTCGACTTGTATGATATGTGTTTTGGGGCGATTACGTTCGCCATGGCAGCCTTGTCGGCTTGCATATATATATAAATGTCGATATGTTGGCCCTGTGTGGCCTTTGTTGGTATTTTCTGCGTGCAGGGTTATTTTGGATAGTCAGAAAAACAAGGAAAACTCAGCCGAAATTTTTCTGGAAATAATATAAGTTTGAAACATAGCCTTAACAGCTTCTGATATATCTGCGTTTGTGTTTGCAATAGTTTGACACTATATGTGATATTTGTATACGTGTAGATCATTTAATGTGATTCCGTTGAATATGTGTGTTCGGGTGCCCATTTCGGGCGCTAGTCGCGGCCTACGGGGTTGGGTCGTGACATGAATAGTCGTATAACCCACTTTTCTCCCGAACTTGCTCTCGTCGATTCGTTTGACCTCCCATCTTTATGGAGCCTTCTTAGCACTTGTTTAACACTTCATGAACAATATAAACATCCTTATAACCTATTCACAAGACCTTACTAAATAATCCTTAACTCGATACTTACGAAACCTTTCCCCCAAACGTGACTTATACTTCACTTTCCTTCGATGAACTTTCTTCCTCTGATTCATACAACTTCAAAATCTTATCGTATACACTTTAAAAACTACCAAATACCGTCCTTAATGTCATAAGAACTCCATGTTCACCTTAAGCTAACATTAGTCTACGTACGACACAACGATATGAAATTCTGAGGTGTAACACTCTCCTCCCCTTAAGAACATTCGTCCTCGAATGTTAAGCTCTGGGGGTTTCTACAGAAATTTTGCTAGAGCTTTCCCTATAATATTGCACTACCATCCTGTCACAGCAACCCAAAATAATACTGCCACATAGGGCTACGATATCATAACACACAATATCGCCACACACGACCCAAAAGCATTAAAAGTAAAGCATTGCATTGCATACCTGGGGCAATGGCGTTTCATCTTGAACCTCTCCTGGGAGTGGAGATAAATGCGTATACTTGGACCTCGTACCCTCTTTCGCTTCTCAATACATCTCTTCTACTTCTGTGTTGTTTCCTAATAGCTTCATCAAGCTTACA
>NW_026714491.1:0-24124 GCF_029784015.1 Lycium ferocissimum | reverse complement strand
ATTTGAAATATAGCCTTATCGGCTTCCGTTATATATTTGATCGCATTCATTAGGTTTTGAGGTAGTATTTGATAGATATGTCTGGGTGCCCAGGTCGGGCGCTAGTCACGGCCTACGGGGTTGGGTCGTGACAGATGACTTGGGAGGCAGAAGAGAAGACTTATTCTACCATTATCTAAGGTAATTTTTACGGTATTCTTATGTTGTTTAAGGTCTTGATAAGTTGAAACACTTGGATTATAGAAGAGTATAGAAAATGGGTCATAAATGTGTGAATAGTATCATTGTTGAGTAGAAGTTTGGATTGAGTTGTGGATATTGATATGTTGAGATTGTAAATAGATTATGAATGACATTTAGAACATGGAATATATGAAGAAACATGATAGTGAACTATGATCATGATTATGGAGGATTGAAAGGAAATTGTGAAATGCGAATAATGTAAATGAATGAGAATTGTCGTTTATGATATTGTGATTGTTGTTATGAATGTTTGGGAGTTGATATGGAATATGGAGGAAGTCATATAAACAAAGGAAATGCTGCCCAATTTTCTCTAGCTTTAGTAAGCACGTTCTTATGATTGTTTAGCTAATGTCGATATGAATTCTCTTGAAGGTAGAACGTATGCATTAAAGGAGAACAAACAAGCGATAGAGTAGTTAAACGACAAAGGTATGTAAGGCTAAACCTTTATTTCCAAGGCATGAATCTTATGACATGAATTTCCTTCTTCTTCATGAATCTCCTATCTTCAAGAAAACTAAGAGTCCTTGTTCATAAATAGTTATATGAGATAAGAAGTACACTATGAGTACGATAATGACGATGATAAGCTTAAGTCTAAAGATTATAGAGATCATGATATGATGTGCCTACAAAGCTAATGGTGTTAACTATGATCTATTGATGTCTTCCTCATGTGCACTCACCGTAAAACGTTAGTCCCTCCAAGGTGAGATATGATCACTCCATAACGTAATCGAGAGTTCACGACCTTATGTCACCCCGACACAGCTATAGTTGCTTTCAAGTTCTAATGTATGCTCTGATGATATATGTATGATGATGCTAAGTTATGATAAAGCCACGATATGTCTAGGAAATGAATAATAATGATAAGAATATGATATGTACGATGTGTACGCTGATATGATTCCACCGCGCCTAATTGGCCGGACATGTCAGCGCGAAATGAGTAATAATGATAAGAATATGATATGTACGATGTGTACGATGATATGATTCCACCGCGCCTAATTGGCCGGACATGTCACTGCGAAGGCGGCTGCTTGTGATTCCACTGTGCCTAAATGGCCGGACATGTCATCGCTAAGGCGGGTTGCTATGATTCCACCGCGCCTGGAAGGCCGGACACGATCACCACTAGTGGGCTGCATATGATGGTCACCTGGACGCGGGTTAACAATGATGACGTATGAATGATATGATGATACATGAATGATAAGATGATGTATGCGCTATGGTAACTCATATGATCTGCTATATATGATATATGTATAAAATGTATTCATTTAAAGAGTACGCAAGTTATGTCTTCATCTTATACCTTATGATTTCTCTATTATGTTCATTTCATTCATGCCTTACATACTCAGTACAATGTTCGTACTGACGTCCGTTTTCTTTGGACGCTGTGTTTATGCCCATAGGTAGACAGGGAGGGGATCCAGACTCGTAGGAGCTATTAGCTGGTTTGAGAGCATTCCATTTTTCGGAGGTCCATTGATTATTCTTGTGGTACATATGTATATATATATATATATATATATATATATATACTCATGTTTGGGCACGACGGGTCCTGTCCCGTCTATATGTCTAGTACTCTGGTAGAGGCTCGTAGATACGTATGTGTGGGTAATATGGTCTCACCAGTTCTTAGGTATATGTGTGTATATATGTTATTTTGATAGCCGAAGGGCTCATGTATATAAAGTAAATATGTTTTAAATGAAAATAGCTTTCTATGATTATGAGTATAAGAAATATGAATGACGCAGAATGAGTAATAGAATGAGAGGTGCTCGGTGGTTAGCCCCTGATACCCGTCATGGCCCATAGCCGGGTCGTGACACTATCATACTCAACCTGGACATACATCATTCTCACCCTAAAATTTATCATAAAAATATCGTCAATATCTCCCAAAATATATATGTGCACATAAGCCCATGAGGCTACGAAAATGATATACAAACTATACAACGAAGGGGCCACATAGCATCTACAACCCACACATAAGTATCTACGAGCTCCTAACTAGAGTACTGAGATCATCGGGATGGGACAGGACCCCGCCGTGCTCCAAATATGTACACAAGAGAATATACCAATAAGCGGCAACTCCGGAGTAGTGGAATGGTCCTGCAAATCCACTAAAATAAGCTCCTAAGAGTCTGTGCCGTCTCCCTGTCTACCTGTGGGCATGAACGCAGTATCCATGAAAGAAAGGACATCAGTACGAACAATGTACTGAGTATGTAAGACATGTACAACAAAGATAATAAAGGAATAAAGGAGCCTAAGATGAAGAGCAAACCTGTAACTGATTGCCTCTTAAGGGGAGTCATGCATGCTAACTTTTATAAAAAGAAAAAATATCATATGATACATATATAAGCTGCCCGACCATCTAGGTACGGTGTGATCATCATTAGCCCACGTCCAGGCCTCCCGCGTCCGAGGCGTAAGCTGCCCACTGTAGTGGTTTGTCTGCCAGCCGCCTATAGGGCGGCGTGGTGTTACCTTTGCCTGGCCATGTAGGCACAATGTGATCATACATGAAAATAACATAAGTATGCATGAGAGCCCAAGTGAAAGCTACAACTCTATCGGAGTGACATAAGGTCGGTAACCTGCGATTATGTTATGGATCAAACATCATCGGTAGGTCTCACCTTGAAGGAACTAATATCATGAGGTGAGACAACAATAAGAAATAACATCAATGAAATCATAAAGATAGGATTATCAAGCTCATACTAGCATCATCTCATAGGCTTCAAAACCTCTGAAATAGCATCATTATCATCATCTATCATGGGACATATCTCATCTTTATCTCATAAGAAGCTCTTAAGAATCATGAGCTTTCAACTCTTAGGATGTAAGAAGATCATGGAGTATAGAAAGGAAATCATAGCATAGAAGTCATGCCTTTGAAAGAAGGGGGCTAGCCTTACATACCTTTGCGTCTCCTTAACGACTAAGCATTCTCCTTCCAAGCTCATAACTCTACTTTCAAGAGAATTCATACTACATTAGATCATTAGAAACATCCTTAAGGCTAAGCTAAGGCGACTAAGAGCTAACGAAAATTGGACAGCATTTCCTTTGTTTCGACAACTTCCTCCATATACCAAACAACTCCAAAACATCAATAACAACACACATAATATCATAATCAATAAACTTTCTCGAATTAAACATTGTTCACTTCTCAAATTCACTTTCAAAGTCATCCATAACCATGACTACAATACAACACCATATTCACTCTTCACCTAATACTTCCTCAACGTCATTAGAATCATTCCTAACAAGATTATACTCTCTCATACTAAGAATCATGACTTAAATTAACGTACTACTCAAAATACCATTATTTCCGTATTGTGAACTCATATTCTACTTTCTTCCTTAATCCAAGTCATTCAACCACTCAATACTTTTAATTACATGAAGTAGATGTAAAACTCACCTCTAATTATGTAGGAATGATCTTTGGATGAAGATACTCCACTTGAGAAAACCCCCAACTTCAATTCCAAAGGAAACCTTGACTTTTATTAACCCTAGTGAGCATCCACACACTTGATTCTACTAATTCTTGGTGTTTAATCTTTGATTTCTCTTGGATGTGTGTTAATATGGTGTATGGAATATTCTAGAGGTTTCAAGACGTGTGGAGAAAATGAGAAATGAAAAATAAGAACTTGGGTCTCATATATATAAAATTATGAAATCTGACCCGACATTATTTATACGGACACTTATATGGTCCGTATAATCTTATACGGTCCGTATAAGTGACCGTAGAATCGCACCAACAATCAACCCATTCTGTAACTGTTATATGGACACTTATATGGTCCGTATAAGTGACCGTATAGTCTCACCAAAAATGACCCCTCACTGTGACCATTATACGGACCCTTATACGGCCGTATAAAATTATACGGACCGTATAAGTGGTCGTATAACCTAACTTTTCCTCGAAATTGATCTTGTCGATTCGTTTGATCTCCGATCCTTATAGAATCTTATTGGCACTTGTTTAACACTTCATTAACCATCCAAGGAGCCCTATAACTCCTTCCCAAGACATCACTAAATAATAGTTAACTCGATACTTGCAAAAGCCTCTCCAAACACAACTTATACTTTACTTCCTTCGATGAACTTAGTTTCACCGATTCATAAAACTTCAAAATCTTATCGTATACGTTTTGAAGCTGCCACATACTCTCCTTAATGTCATAAGAACTTCATGTTCACCTTAAGTTCACATTAGTCTATTTACAGCACAACAACATAAAATTTCCAAGGTGTAACAATAACCATCTCAGATGGTAACTTCAACTCGTAAGCCACTTTCCCAATTCTTCTCAAAATCTCATATGGGCCAATAAAACGAGGGCTAAGCTTACCCTTTCTACCAAACCGCATAACTTCTTTAATTGGTGACACCTTTAGGAACACCTTGTCACCTACCGTAAACTCTAGCTCGCGACGTCACATTTTCATATGCGACTTATGTCGACTCTAAGCTGTCTTGAGTCGTTGCACAATAAGGTTCACCTTCTCGATTGCTTTATGAGCTGAGTCAGGACCCAGTAGCTCTACTTCAGTCGGTTCAAACCATCCAATTGGCGATCTGCAATGCCTCCCATAAAGAGCTTCATAAGGAGCCATTTGAATACTTGCTTGATAACTGTTGTTGTAAGCAAACTCGACCAAAGATAGATGCTCATCCCAATTACCCCCGAAGTCAATGGCGCCGCCCACAACATGTTTCCAGAGTCTAAATAGTTCTCTCTGCCTACCCGTTCGTCTGAGGATGAAAGGCAGTGCTCAAGTTCACATGAGTTCCCAAACCCTCTTGGAACGATTTCAAGAAATGAGCAATAAATTGCGTACCTCTATCAGATATGATGGATGTCAGAATCCCATACAATCTAACTATCTCATTTAGATATAACTTAGTGTACTGCGCCGCGATATCTGCTTTCTTCACAGGAAGAAAATGGGTAGACTTTGTGAGTCTATCCACAATCACCCAAATCGAATAAAACTTGGCCTTTGTGCGGGGTAAACCTACAACAAAATCCATATTGACCACCTCCCACTTCCATTGCGGAATTTTGATATTCTAAGCCAGGCCTGTAGGCCTTTGATGTTCAGCCTTAACCTGTTGACAGTTCGAACACTTAGCCACGAAGTTAGAAATGTCAACCTTCATGCTCTTCCACCAATAGTGTTGCTTCAAATCTTTATACATCTTGGTGGATCGCAGATGCATAGAGTATTTAGAACTATGCTCCTCCACCAACAATTATTGTCACAAGCCATCAACATCGGGAACACATAGACATCCCTGCAATCTTAGGACATCATCATCAACCCCAACTATGAATGAAATGTACTCACCTCTTTCCACTCCATCTCGCAGTGTCACCAACAGTCCATCTTCCTATTGCTTGGACTTGATTTTTTCCACAATATCATATCGAGCGGGAGTGATTCCCACAAACTCCCTATCTTCAGTTTCATCAATTCGGTTCTACAAAGCTAGCGAGTCGCAGGATTTCTCTGCCTATTGGCATCTGCCGAGTGTGCAAATACGCTAACGTACCTGTAAATTTTCGGCTCAATGCATCAGCAACAATATTCGCCTTAGAAGGATGATACAAGATGTTCAAGTCATAATCCTTCAATAACTCTAGCCATCTTCTTTGTCTGAGATTCAATTCTCGCTGCTTAAAGATATACTGTAGGCTTTTGTGATCAGTGAAAACATCACAATGTTCCCAATACAAGTAATGACGCCAGATTTTTAATGCGAACGCCACAACAACTAATTCTAAGTTATGAATTGGATAATTCTTTTCGTGCTTCTTCAATTGATGGGACGCATGAGCGATCACCTTACCATTCTGCATCAAAACACAACCCAACCCAATTCGGTAAGCATCACAATAAACTATGTTGCCTCCAAAACCCGAAGGTAGAGTTAAAACAAGAGCTGACGTCAATCTTGCCTTGAGCTCTTGAAAGCTCTTCTCACAGCCTTTCGACCACTGGAACTTAGCTGTTTTCTATGTCAACCTCATCAGAGGTGTAGCTATAGATGAGAAACCTTCTACAAACTTCCAATAATAACCAGCTAAATACAAGAAATTGCGGATGTCCATTGCACCCGTGGGTCTTGGCCAGTCTTTAACTGCCTAAATTTTTTGAGGATCAACCTTGATACCATCACTAGACACTATATGGCCTAAGAACGCCATTGAGTTAAGCCAAAATTCACACTTAGAAAATTTATCATAGAGCTTATTCTCCTTATGTGTTTTCAAGGTTATTCTCAAGTGTCTTGCATGCTCGTCACGATTCCTCGAATAAACCAGGATATCATCGATAAACACAATTATGAAACGATCGAGAAAAGGCTTGAACACACGATTCATCAGGTCCATAAATGCAGCAGGGGCATTAGTTGGACCGAAGGATATCACCAAAAATTCGAAATGTCCATACCGACTACGAAACGTTGTTTTCAGAATATCTTTCTCCTTTATCTTTAGCTGATGGCACCCAGACCGCAAGTCGATCTTAGAAAAGAACTTAGCACCCTGAAGTTGGTTGAACAAGTCATCCATCCTAGTAAAAGGGTATTTATTCTTGATTGTCACCTTGTTTAGCTGACGGTAAACAACACACATTCTGAGAGAACCATTCTTCTTTCTAACAAACAAAATTGGAGCACCCCAAGGCGAGGTACTTGGTCGAACAAACCTCTTATCCAACAAGTCTTTCAATTGATCTTTCAATTCTCTTAGCTCTGCCGGAGCCATACTATGAGGTGGGATGGAGATTGTTTGAGTTTCGGGAAGAACATCTATCCTAAAATCAATAACTCTATCAGGAGGGATACCCGGACGATCTTCGGGAAACACTTCAGGAAACTCATTAACTATAGGGATGGACTTAAACTCTGGCACTACAGCTTGAGTATCATTGACAACAACTAGATGGTAAATACATCCCTTCAAAATCATTTTACTAGCCTTAAGATACGAGATAAACCTACCCTTAGGCTTAGCAATTTCTCCCTTCCATATAATATCCGGTTTATCAGGGAAAGCAAATCGAACTAACTTATAATGACAGTCCACATTAGCATAACAAGCAGCTAACCAATCCATCCCTATAATTACATCAAAATCTATCATCTCTAGCTCAAATAAGTCAGCTGTAGTTTCACGACCCTTAACTACCACCACACAATTTCTATAAACTCTAGTGGCAATAACAGGAACCAGCAGGAGTATCCACAGAAAATGGTTCACGCCGTTGTTCAGGTTCCATACCAAAATTGAGAGAAAAATATGGTGTCACATATGAGAGATTTGAGCCCAGATTAATCAACGAATATCCATTAAAAGAGCAAATAGTGAGAATACCTGTAACCATAGCATTTGAGGCTTCAGCTGCCTCCCTACGAGTCACACCATAAAGTCGAGCTTGACCCTCATTAGCGGTGTTAGCAACCGCTTTACCTGTCCCATTACCATGAGCATTAGGAGCATTATTAGTATTACCAGCAGGCAGATTCCTAGCAAAGAACAGGTGCAAACGAATTATTTCTCTAGCCCGAAGAGATAGCCATTTCATGTAACCACTTCCTACACTCCCTCTTGATGTGACCCCTTATACCACAATGATGACAAATACGATCCTCCCATCCAGATGAACGTCTATTTCCACCTTGTGAATACCTGTTTTGAAAGTTGTTCCTCTGACCTTTTCTACCGAACGGAGCACTGGCATTAGAATAAACGCCTGTCTGAGGAGGTGCCGAATACCTTCATCCCCCCCCCCAATTGTGCGAACTACTAAACCCATCTGCAGATCGGGCCTTTTTGCTTTGTTCCCTTTCCAGCCTCTCTTCACCCTTCCAATTCTCTTGTTGCTCAGCGAACCCAACCAAGGATGAAAATGTACAAGTAGGAGACATAACAGTAGCAAAGACACGCAGACTTGATACCCGGTACTAACCCACGCACAAATCGGCTCAACTTGTGCTTTTCAGTCGGAATCATATAAGTTGCATACCTTGCCAAACGAGTAAACGTCAAACTGTACTCACGAAAAGACATAGTGCCCTACTCAATCTTCTCAAACTTAGCAGCCAGAGCAAATCGTTCCTCATCAGAAAAAAATCTTTCCATGAATGCCCCCTCAAATTTAGCCCTAGTAGGAGTTGGAGCATTATTACCCCGCTCAGTCTCCCAGAATTCAAACCAACCATGAGAAACATCTTTCAATTGATATGATGAAAAGTCTACAGGTTCCGAACCACGAGCACCTATGGCCCTTAGAGCTTTGAATGTCTCATCCATAAAGTACTGGGATCATCTTCTTCTCGTGAACCAAAAAACTTGGGCAGATTCAGCCCCAAAAAGTGCTTAAGACTTCCCCCACCACTAAGTGTTGGATCTGCACCCCTACGCTGCTGTTGGGCTGCAACTGAAGTAGTAAGCATCTGGATCGCATTCTGCATCGATCCAACATTAGCCAAGCCCGCAGAAAGGAGCAACTGGAGTAGGTGGTGGTGGCGGTGGTGCTTGGTCTCCAATACCGTTCTCAACCCCACCAACAGTCTCAGCAAAGGTGTGGTTAGTGATCCTAGCGGCTCGCTCGCCAGACAATGAATCAGAAGCAGCATTAATCCCTTAGTTAGCAGCTCTCGCATGAGTTAAAGCCATTTCTGCAAAGCACGAATTAATGAACACGTTAGGATGATCCTAAGGGAGTTCAACCTCTATAGCACAATCTAGAATAAAGAAGAATGAGAAACACTTATAAATGCCTTGGTAGTCTTTCAATCATGTAGGTGATCAGGCTGCACAAGGAAGATTCCACTAGACACAGCTCCATAAACACAGACAAATCCTAGGACACATCAAATCCTAGGCTCTGATACCAAGCTTGTCACGCCCCAAAACCCACCCTAGACGTGACCGACATCCGATATCATGAATAACATTAAAAGAACCTTATTCTATATGGAAAACGTTTATTATTTTCAAATCAGCAATTATATAATAAGTAAGAGACACACCCTTAGCAAACACCTAAGATAAAGTCATGCTCATTAAAACAAAATAGCAGAAGTCCAAATCCATACTTAAATAATACGTAGCAACATGCCCCAACAATCATGGAAAAACATCCAACACTACCCATAGCTTAACAACTATCAAAGGAGCTTCTATAAAATAAAGAGTGTCTAAAGTCTCGGGACGCATGCCAACAATCTAAGTTAATGAAATAATGTAGAGAGGTGCCCATGAACAAACATGTGGGCTCATCGAAAGATCTCGAGAAGTAGCAAGTTCCCCTAACTCGTCGGCGCATCACGAACCTGCTCTTTAATATTACCTAACATACCATCAAAAACAATAACGGTATGCCTGAGTACTAGATACTCAGTGAGTATCTCCGGGACAATACTTAATAGCAAAATAATGTAACAAAGATCAGTGAAACAATTTCAATAAAAACAATTTGAAATCCAGAGACAAGATAAACCATCAACTTTATAACCATCAAAGAAACCATTAAGATAGATATATATCTTTTCCAATCAATTATGTTGTACATTACAATTTGAGTCTTTCCCTTTGGATTCCAATATCATCAACAAACCACTCACAAGAAAACAAGTTCATTATCGTCAACAAGCCACTCACAGGCCACAAAGATACGAAGCAAGCCAGTCACAGGCAACAAAGATACGAAGCAAGCCAGTCAGAGGCAACAAAGATACGAAGCAAGCCACTCATAGGCAACCAAAGTATAACACATGCCAATACAGGCCCAATTCAATAAAATGAAGGGATGGCCATGTAAGGTTCCCTAAACAACATAGAAGCACCACACCAGGGAAATTTGACCCACGATGACTATCCTTCCTCCCGAATAGTTAGGAAAACACCACATCGGGGGGTGTAACCCTCAATGACCACTCTTCCTCCTGAATGTCTAGGCTAACCCCACTACGATCCATAGTGACTACCCTTCCTCCCGAATAGCTAGGCCAAACACAAACAATATAAGTCATGGCAAAATAGCCGAATCACAATCCTAGCATAGAAGCCGAATCACTCAAATCATGGCATGGAAGCCAATTAACAAGCCATGTTATGATAGTCACATTATTCATTAAGGATTATGTTCATCATCCCATTGTAGGGGTACATCAAATCATTTCAGTTTTAGAAAACCAGGTTCGCTTCTTTAAACAAGTTTCAAGTTCAACACAATCAATTATAGAGCATTCACATGAGATAGTCAAGCTTTCAAATTATCAAGTTTAAACATCTCTTATGGGAAAATTCAAGTTCGAATACCACAGCTTTATATCTCAGTTTTCAATTGTCCTTTAGAGAGGAAAACAATCATGAATACGTATATATACTACTAGTCTGTCTGAGCGTGCGTTGCACGTATAGTTCATGTTATTCTTATAAAGTTTGTATTACCTCTTAATCATAAGTATATTTCCAGAATTCGTCTATAAATTAAAGGTATTTGGACACATTATTTGTAAATTAATGTTTCTTCGGAAATTTATCCATCATTTCAACTTCAATTTTAGATATTGAATTGAAGATGAAAAATTTGTTTGAAGAATATCTTATCAAATAAAGTAATGTTTCGCTTGCAAGAGTTCAACACTTTCTCCGGGTAAAGTTCATATCAAACACAATTTCAACTAATTTCAGTTTAACTTTAACTTCAACTATTGTTCTTTTCCAAATTTAGAGGAAATCTCTTTCAAACTGGGCCAATAAGTAGTCATTGTTGTAAAGAATGATAAAATAAATTTCCTCTTTGGTTAAGGATCTATTTTTTTCCAAATGGTAAACATATTATCATAACTTCAATGTCTGCATTTTCAAAGTATTAGGAGTACTATTATATATGGGGAAAAAAGGCTAAATGCCAAAAAAAAAAAGGGGGCTAAAGTATTAGGCTCAATGACGGCCCAAGTAGTATAGCTTCAAATTTTCCTTCAGTTTGCTCTTTGCATTTGTTTTGTTTTTCTCAATCTTTCTGTCTTTTATTTTCTTTGTTAATTTTAACATCTATGAGCTAAATATTACTTTAAGCCTGTCAGTCCACCAACCTCTGAGACGAAATAAGAAAGAATTTTTATATACATTATGAAGTTTTCATCATCTTACCAGGTCAAAAGGTAAAACTGATAAATTAATTATGCATAAAGATTACCAAGAAATAATATTTTTGGGATTTATGTGCTAAATAAAGAAAGGGCAAAAAAAAAAAATTCCCAAAAGCTCTGTGATTTATCATGATATGTAGAAAAGTATGTCGAAGTGATGCAATTAAAGTGAAATTTTTTTAAGCAGGTGAATTTAGTAGATCATTTGAATAGTAATATCGTCAAGTTTCAGTATCAAATTTTTGGAATTTGAAAACTACAATCTTTATCAGTCTCTAAGTGAATTTACTTTAAATGCTAACTTGTTATATAATAAAGATAATAAATGTACAGGAAAAGATACTCTAAATCTAGATTTTTGACACTATTTCATAGTGATATATTAAGGCCCCCAACAATTTAGTTTGGTTAATTCATAATATATGAGCTCTTTTTTTTTAATCTACTAATTATATTCATATCACAAATCAGAAGTAATGCATCATTTCTACTTTCTTTTGTTCAAACATGGAAGTTGGATTGCTTAGCGATTGGTTCAGTTTGATTATGTAAGTTATCGATTTATTGATCATAAGTACGCTAAATCGACAACCGAACCAATAAGGTATTCATTATCGATCCTTGATTAATCGGTTAGTGGGCCTTAACAGTTTGATTATCAGTCTAACTGATAAGAAAATGTCTTCTAAGAGCCAACGACCAACTTGCTCCTCTAAATATTTTTCCTTGTCCTTCTTGTTTCATTTGTAAATATGCATTTTCGTCAACAATGGCAACCTCTATGGTAAATTAACCGTCTTCGACTTCCACATTAGTATGTTTTACCACAACAAATAATTAACCAATACAAAACCACGATCTTTTAGCATCAAACTGGAGAACAGTCCTTTTCTTACTTACTTTCAGTTTTGTTGAGCTTGTATCAGTAAATTTAGTGTTACTAAATAAATGGTAGATAACAGAGTGGGTTTCACTTGCCTTCTTTAGAGAGATTACAACATAACTATTAACTGGGTAGAAAATCTCAGATAGGTTATGAACCGTAAATTTGTTTAATTATAACTAACTTCAATGTATAACTAACTTCAATGTATTATAGTCAAGCTAACTAAACTTATGAAAGAAAAATAGGAAATTACGAATAAGGTTTCTAATTCTAAAGTTACTTTTATATAATCAGAGATAAAAGGGTAACTTTAACAACATTGAAATTGGATTATCAGTTTAATCGTTGAGTAAACTCAAAGAACTGATAACCGAATCAATAGACCAATATAATTAAAAACATAATCGTTAAACTAATAATCTAATAACGACAAATCATTAGTATTCTATTCAGTATGATTTATCCGTCAAACCAACATATGCACACTACTTGAAAGAGGTAAAAACTCTTTTATCCGTTTTGTCTTATTTCTTAAAAAAAATTAATTGAATCAAACTGAAATAATACAATATTTGTACTATGTTTTTTTTTAAAAGGAATATAAAATTATTTCGCCGTTCTGTTTTGTCGTTGAATTAACAAACCAACACTAATCATTAAGATAATTAATTGAATGTAATTCTCATGTTAACATGGTTATATTATCTCCCTAAAATTATGAGAATAAATTAAAGATTTATGATATTTATACCATATCTGATAAAAAGAAATCATGAAGAATTTCAATTCATTATGCAAAAAAGGAAGTTAGTGCATTGAAAATAGAGCATACTTGGTAGGAGAATTTACTGATTGAGATCGAAATTTGATAGAAATCCTCTCCTCGGTCATTTTCAATTAATAACGCAAAGATTGTGTTTGAAATAAGCACAACGGCTATTTGTTCTTTTCTTAACAGATGTGTTGCTTCTCTTTACATTGGTTAGATTTTTTAAGTATTTTTTTTTAATTTATTAATTAGTAGGATATTTAGGTTAACATGAGGGGTATTAAAGTAATTTAACTTTTCAATTTAGGAGTTCCTGCTTTTAATATAATATCGATATGATTAAATCCTTTCTTTCTTCTATCTCATCTCCTATCTCATCTATCGATTTCTCCCATATTTAATTTCCGCATATTTTGTTTGTTGTTTTTCATACTTTTCTAGTACAATATGTATTTCATCTCCTAGGATCATATCACAAACTGCAGCAGAAGTAAGATGACAAATTACAACCTAGAAAGCTTGCAGGGCAAAGTGATAGAAATTTTACAAACCTAATCTTAGTATTATTTTATAACACCTGTCTATGCTCGAAAATTTGGCAGGGAAAAACAATTGATGATCCGAATCCTCCTTCAACAATGTAAGTTATTTATCTCGCATTTAGACCTTCTTTGCATAATAATTAATGGAATTCAAGTTGAGGGAAGTATTTTATTTTTATGAAGGACCACGAAGCAAAATTTAACTCCTAAAGGAGTGCACCAAAATAAAGGGATCAAGGTTGAAGCTTCAGAATCTGGGCTAGAGGGACCTGAAGATGGTGACGTATGCAGTGTACTGGTGGATGTGTATGGCTATAAAGTAAAAGTGGGCAGTGCTCCTATACTTGATGCCATTTTTGCCAACTATGGTGACATTACAGTCCAACTATCGCTATAAATCACCAATTGTCAGAGCTTCCCTTCTTGATGTGGTTAGTGATGTTGTCAGGCAGCTGAAAACCAGTGATGTGAATTCTTCTTCAATTGAAGCTATGAAATTTGTAGTATCTGAGGTTGCGAATGCCAAGCTTGATGTAACTTGGCTGCAACTGTATCTGGATGAGATTTTTGAAGAGGAAGATATGGAGGAAAAGTATTCCTATCTAATGGCTTTCAGAGAGACTACCATGCTTGTCTCTAAAGAAGCTAAAAAGGACTTGGTAGAAAGGAACAGTGACGTCTTAGCAAAAGAGAAACGACTCAAAAAGGATAAAAGGCGCTTGCAAGAGGCCAAAAGCCGAGCAGGAGAGGTAGAAAGGTATGTCAACGTATTTGACGTACTGGGTAAAAAAGTTCTACAGGACATCAAGGAGACTAAAGATCAAGCACGATATTGGCTGAGTAGGTTGAATCAGCTTCTGTAGCCCGAAGCTGTTTTATCTTTGACATCTTCCTTTCCCCTATTTAAGTCCTATTTAATGTCTTTAATTTGTCAATACACTTAAACTTATAGAAGAATATTAAGGGTCACGTACAACATACTCATTTTCTGATAGTTATATAAAGAGAGCTATCCTTTTTAGTTTGTAACCATATATGTAGAAACATGTCAAATGTGTACTTAAGTGAACAACGAACACAAAAGGGATAAAAGAACGAAGGGAAGCACAAATTTTTTTGGACATTTTTTCCTCTGTCCCTCTTTCTTCAAATTGGGGGAGGCTGAAAGCTTGACAAATAGGATGTTCTCCAACTACCTTTTGACCAATGGTCGAATTTGGCTCAAAACGCCTAGATATTACACTGAAATTCCCGGCAACATTTTTAATTGCTATAAAGGATAATTGGGAGCACGAGTGAAAGCTTTTACTTTCTTTTTTTTTTTTTTTTTTTTTTTTTTTTTTTGAGTAACAGTTTTTACTTGATTCTTTGTTTTTCTTGACAACTTTTGAGCTACTTGCTTAGGCAAAAGATTGTTATTACTACATTTGTAAGTTGTCAGGAATTGATATCCAAATACACTTTTACAAATTGGAGTACAGGGCAGTTTCATGCCAGCTAAAGTTTTTAGGATCTTTTGTTTTGTAAGTAGTTCGTTATTTCAAGTTTTCCACAGATTTGATATAAAAGTCTCTTCTACTTGCTCATTTTTCTTCTGTTAAGCTGTTTGTTACAAAAATTAACTGTAAATGAGTTACGAAAACTTTTGTTTTCAGCTTTTTTCTTATTGTGTTGTAGTGATTACTTCTCATATTCACTTTATTTAAAATTCGGAAAAGGCTCAAATATGCCATCGAACTGTCACACCCCCGCTGAGGGCATGATGGGCTTCCGGCTTCCTTAGCTGGGCACCACCTGGTGTATATACATTATACTTTCCCTGTGACTATTACGGAATATCATATGACATAAATATCCTCTAGAAGAACACCTACGCGCCCAACGCGATACTAGACACATGCATATATACATATATATACACGCAAGCCGACAAGGCTGCCACTATCATCATCATATCATAAGGCCGACAAGGCCAAAACATGACACCTATATACATAACACTGTCTATGAACCTCTAAGAGTACATACGTAACCTACTGGTCGGGACAGGGCCCCGCCGTACCCAACCCAAGTCCCAAGGGTCCTCAGCTACACCACAACATCATAGAGGTGTTACTATTTTTTCTATGCTAGCTTTTAGAGGTTGGATTTAGATGTAATCTCTTCGATATACCTTGAAACCCTTTTGGAATTATTATGGAAGCTTGAGAGGGTGTGGAGGTGAAGTTTGGTCGAAATATTAACAAGGAACAACCCAAAAATGCATTTAAAACACCCTAAAGTCAGCCACCGCCATGAATTTGACGGCCTACTTTCACGGCCGTGAAAAGTTTCACGGTCTGTGAAATTGAACCATGAAAATGTAGTTGCTTTGCAGTGCTTTCCTAAAACGTTCATAACTTTCTATACATAGCTCCGATTGACTAACAGTTTGTTGCGTTGGAAAGTAGACTCGCTAAACTTACATTCAGATAGGTTATGTACTCCATACCTCCTTATATACTAGGAGATATACTGTAACACATCAGACTTTTAACTTAAGCTTTGACCATGATTCCAGACTTAAAAAACCAGATAAAGAATGTGGGAATTGGAAATTTCTCTTCAGCTATCAGATGGGGATTTACGCCCCAGAATACAGACCGTATTTCAGTATACGACCCGTATTTCAAGTCACAAAGTGACACCCAAAATCACTGTGCATTCTGGAATTTTATATTGTTAAATACGGACTGTATTTTGAAATATGACCCGTAAACTGTGATCGTATTTAAGAAGCAAACATAAAGCAGTGATTTTGTTTGAAATATGTTGAATTGCGGTCCAGGTTTACGGACCGTAATTCAAAGATACAGACCGTATTTTGGTCTGTATTTCCCAACCCGCACCAAAACCTATAAATACCAGCCTTCAGTTATTTCATTTCGTTTTTCATAATTCCAAGCCCTAGAAACGAAGTGTTCTTCTCCCAACAAACCAAAACAAAGAAGGTAAGTCATTCCAAGCTCTTCCAAATCAATTCTATCATATATGCTCTAAATCTAATCATCAAACCATGTTCTTAACATAGGGTTTTCAAGAAAACCCAATTAAAGAGCATAAAGAGCAAAACCTTGGAACTCTTTTCCAAGACCAGATTATTATTTATGTTTGGGAGCAATTTCAGGTATGTTAAGCATACTATCTACATGAGGAGCATTGTTTAATCATCCTCATACCTCAATAATCATAATTCCCCGTAATCCAGCAAGTTCGTTCATGATTTTGCCCTAGTTCTTGATTTTCATAACTTAGGGTTAGAGTTCAGTTTTCTGATTATGTTCATACTTGTTTATGCATGCTATGGACGCTAGCTTAATCTAAAAGCCATGTAATTCAATCTACGAGTCTCAGAATGCAGTCTAAGTCATCAGTCATGATAAAGAGTAAGTAGTCAGTTTTACCCCTGTTGCTTCATGTTTGATTGGGCCCAAGGCCATAGTTATGATTCATATGCATATGCATTTATTTTGGGCCTGAGGCCATAGCTTTGAGATCTCATTATTTATTAGGCCTGAGGCCATTATTACATGATATTTGCACAGGTGGTTTCTATACAAATCAACTCATGATATGAGTATTCAGTTTCATTATACTTTATTGTTCATGTATCCATTATCATTGCTTTAATTGCTTATCATACTTGTACAATTCATATGTACTAACGTCCTTATGCATGGGCCTGCACTTCATGGTGTAGAGTCTGACTTTCGGAGGATACAATGTTCGTTTAGCTTCCGGACTTTGAGTACATCGCTAGTTAGTGAGCCCCCTCATTCAAGGCTTCCCGTCTATTTCCAGCTTTCGAGTATTAGTAATGTTATATCCCGCATTTTGTACGTCGGAATATTCTAAGACAATCGCGGGAAGCTAAGGGCAAGGCCATTTTTCGGTTTTGTTTGAATGCGCAAGTCGCTTGCAAATATTATTGTCATGGAAATTTAAGGGCAAACTTGGAATAAGGAAAATGAGAGGCCATGTGTTATTTTATATTGCAAGACATGCATATGTGGGCAAAGGTTGACTAAGTCAAGGAGTCATTCATCTTTTGCAATTTATAGAAAAATCTAGAAAAGTTGAGAGAATTGAAGAAAAATTGGAGGGGAATTAAGTGGCACATGACCAGCCATGTGCCACCCTTATATATATATATGTGTGTGTGTGAGTCATGAAAGAGTAAGACAATTCATCCTAAGTTCTAGAGAAATCAAGAGAAAGAAAGGGAAAGAAAAAATGGGGAGTTCGGCCATGGAGGGGGCTGGCCGAACCTTGCCCTCAGTTTTGATCTTGGAAAAAAAATATTTTCTTCATGCCATGCTACTAATTAGAAGGCCCTCGTCGACATGGAGTAGTTGTTGGAAGAAGAAAATCATCCGTTCTCGCAAAACTTGTCCTAGCCGAGAAACAAGAATGAATGGAAAGGTATGGTTCAATTCTCTTTTGCATGTTTTATAAATGTTTTGGACGTGTTACTATGCATGGAAATGGGTGGAAATCATGAAAGGTGGGATGTTGGTATGTGTGTGGCCGTGAGTGAAGATTATGTGTATAGAAGGAATGAATTGATTTTACTTAGTGTTTTAGTGTTGTCATGGGAGGTTTGTATGCGTTATGATATGTTGGAATGGATGGAAATTTATGAAGTTATGCATATTGTTGTTGAGCCGTGCATAGGGGCTGATTTGGAAGTAATGTAATTTTAATATTCTTTCTTGAGTTTATGAAAGTAATGTTGTAAACGTACGGGATTGTCGATATGGATTATGAGTTTGGAAAAAAGAAAATGTGTTATTGATGTCCTAATGTAGTTGAAGGAATTCGGGTGAAGTAGCATATGGTTTAGGTTGTTTTGAAAATTGTATATATTGTTTGGAGTGTTCTTAAATCGTGTTTGAAAGGCCTCGGAATAATATTGAACGAACGATCAATAATGTGAGTTTGAATTGGCGTAGTTTATTTGAAGGTGAATGAAATGTTATTGAATTAAATTGAATATGTTTGGAGATGCTATTGTTGGTTTTGTTGTTGATATTGTGGCCGAGTTCCATTCTCGGGTTGTTGTTGTTAAATTGGGCCGAGCCATATTCTCGGGACGGTGTATTTACGGGAAATGTCGTCAAATTTCGGCGTACAAAGTGTTGCTTTAAAGAATTGACTCATAAATGCCCTTAACTAAGGTTTGGTAAATGTGACCAAATTGTAGATTCTGGCGGATTTGCAACTTGGATTTGGAATAGCAGAAGGAGCGGAAAGAGGTATGTAAGGCTTCACTTTCTTTCTATGGCATGTCTTAGATGTAATAGGCCTGAATACGTGTCTCGGGGACCATTCTAATCCTAGAAATCCGAGCTTGAATTTGGCTACTATTCATTCAAAGTAGAATTGAACTAAATGCCTATGAATAGTCGAAAGAACTATCTAGACACCTAGAACTTGCATGAATAAGATCCGTATGCCCTAAGACCCTTATAAGTCATGTCACGAAACGTTTTATACGTAAATTATGTACGCCGCCTCATTTGACTCGAGGTGGGCCCACTATTCCCGGATTCCCTCCTGTTGTCCTATTGGGCTTATTTTCCATTCTATAGCTAAGAACACTTATGGACATCCTTCCGACTACTAAATAAAAGTTGTTTTTAACTAAACCCTCGACCCCAAGGTATGATTTTCTTTACTAAAAGTTTACAAGTGTTTTCCAAAATATACATTTTTTTTTAAAAACTAAGTTTTACAATATTGCCAGTTTTTATGACCTAAACAACGACTATAATCCTATGATGACTATGAATCTATGATGTCTATGATCCTATGACGACTATGATCCTATGGAGACTATGATCCTATGATGTCCATGATTCTATGATGTCCATGATTCTATGATGTCTATGATTCTATGGGGACTATGATCCTATGGGGACTATGATTCTATGATGACTATGACTCTATGATGACAATGATTCTATGATGACAATGATGATGTCAGATATGCTATGTCTATGACCCGATATGCTATGACATGTTCTATGTTGATAGTCTCGCCTTATGATTATCGTTCCTTCAAGGTGAGACAAAGCGACCATGATTATTCCATAATGCGATCGGAGGTTTCCGACCTTACGTCACTCCGATAAGTACATGATTTCCTTGTCTCTCGCATGCTAAATATGAACATGGGTTGGGGGGATGGGATACTTGAATACTTGGAATTTGGGAAGGAAACTATGTTTCATTGCCACCGGTCGGTGCTTATCATCCCGACGCGGGATGCCCGACGCGGATTTATGGCCGAGCCGGAGTATTCGGCGCTATGTGGGCGAGCCGTCTCGTGCGGCACTATGACCGATATGACCAAATAAGCATGCATGGCATCCGCCCCTGCAGGCACTCGCATGCACAAGTTACTCGCTATCCTATGATATATTTTATGTTTTCCATGCAGCTATTACTCATATGCTCGGTTACGCTTTACATTATATGATCCCGATGTACCGGATACAGCTTTTTCGATATATTCCATGTGTACGGATACTCTCTCCCACATGACGTGCTTTACTTCTCTATACTGTTGTTGCACATGATCATATCTCTTTCTATGTTACCGTCTATGCCTTACATACTCGGTACACTATTCGTACTGACGCCCCTTCTTGTGGGCGCTGCGTTTCATGCCGCGCAGGTACCCCCAGACGAGCAGAAGTCCTTATAGAAGATGTTCCAGCAATGTTGGCAAGCTCCACTCGCCCTGGAGAGTTGCTGAGTCAGCTTACACGTGCTATGGTCCATGATTACGAGTTAGAGACTTTGCGGACGAGTCGTGGGTCTAGTGTGTCGCCCAAAAACGGAGTTCCACTGGTTGATGTGTTTTTATTTTACGGAGCCCTCATATTTACAAACCGCGTTTACTTGAGAAACGACGAAAAGATTTTGAAAAATTTTACTATGTATTTTACTTTACTTTGTCTTATGATTCCAAGAGAACATGTGTGTACTAAGAGTCCGAGGGTTCGGTCGGCTCCGAGTATGGGGTCGGGTGCCCATCACACCCTAGTAAAGTCGGGGTGTGACAAGTAAGTTCATTAGTATTTGAGGCATGTCAGGGTCTTGTCCTGACCTAGTTATTCTTATAGTATTTTGATCATAGAGGTTTCATAGACACAGTCTTTAGTCAGTTATGTTAGTTTTGCCTCACAACATTTATTTCCACATCCTCTATTATATTTGAGTTAGAATATTCTCTTGGTTCATTTTATATCTTGCATACATTCATGATACAACTGTTAGACTCAGCAGCTATGGGCTCGCTCAGTCATGGACAGTCAAGCACTGAGTGCCCCAGGCTATGGTTCGGTGCGTGACAAAGCTTGGTATCGAGCGACCCATTCGAAAGTCGTAGGGAGTCTATGAAATAGTGTCCAGTGGGGTCTCCTTTATATGTATGATGGCCGCATGCATATAAACAGCTGACCACCAGGACATATTAAGGAAGTCTCATTTTTTTTTATTCTTGAACGTGCAACTAGAGCTATAACTTCAGGATGCCTTCCTAATTCTTGCATTTACGTAATTTCATACGATTATGGCTCCAAAGAGAAAGACTACCAATAGCTTAAGGGAAGCTTCCAGCGCTGCTCGTCGTGAGGCTACAGAGATTCCGGCTCCTCAGACTGGAATAACTAATGTGGATGTTGGGAGTGCTATTGCAATGCTCACACAGTTAGTAGCTGCTCAGGCCCAGCGTCTGAAAGCGGGGTCTAACTCTAGAAATCATGGAGAATCCTCCAGGGCTAAAGAGTTCTTGAGAATGAAGCCCCAAATCTTCTCGGGGACAAAGAAGGAAGAGGACCCTCAAGATTTCATTGACGGTCTTCAGAAGATTTATAGAATGATGACTGTGACGGAGACAGAAGCAGCTACGTTTGGAGCTCACCAGCTGCAAAGAGTAGCAAATGCGTAGTATGAGACTTGGGAATTATCCTGAGGTAATGAAGCTTCTGATGCCACATGGGATGAGTTCGTAGAGGCATTTCAGGACCATTTTATGCCTATTGAGGTTCGAGAAGCCAGAGCTGAGCAGTTCTTGAAGCTTAAACAGAATGGGAGGACTGTTCAAGATTACTACTTGGAGTTTACGAGTCTGGCAAAATATGCTACTGAGCTTGTTCCTAACATGAGGGCCAGAGTAAAGAGGTTTGTCACTGGTCTTGATTCTCACTTATATGATGGGGCGAATATTGTGTTATACCCCATATTTTGTACGTTGGGATATTCCGAGCTAGTTGTGATAAGTTAAGGACAAGACAATTTCGGAATACGAGGTTGAGACTTTTAACCTCCGATTTTGTCTTAATGCCCAAGTTGCTTATAATTTTATTGGTATGGAATATTAAGGGAGAGTAAGTATTAAGGAGTTAAAAAAAATATTTCATGAAAAATGGCCATATGGCCGTGTGGAGTGAGTGGGCCCCACCCATGGCTTGGCCAATTTTGATTGAGTCAAGCCATGAGGGGGGGGGGGGAGCATGTGTCCACCTTGCATGGGTTATATATATAGACAAGTGATGACCAAGCAAGACAATTAGTCATCATTTTAAACTCAAGAAACTTGGAGAAACATGGAGAAGAAGATGGAGAACCATTCGGCCATGGCTTAGCCGAATATGGTGCCATAAATATTGATCAAAAAAAATAATTTTCTTCTATCATTTCAACTAATTGGAAGGTCCTTATTAACGTGGAGTACTTGTTGGAGCAAGCAAAACATCCATCTTTGCAAATTACAAACCCTAGCCAAGTTGAGAGTTAAGTGGAAAAGGTAAGGTTTAATCTTCTTTTACATGTATCGTGGATGGTCGTACGTGTTGTTGTGTGTAAAAATGGATGAAATTCATGAATTATGTGTGTGGGTGTTGTAGCCGTATGTGGGCTGTTTTGTGTAGAAGGAATGAATTAAATTTACTTAGTATTTTTGGTTGTTGTTGTTGTAGATTCTAGGATGAAAATGAAGGTCTGAGGGTTCAAGTGGAAGTTGTAATCGTTGTGGGCTGTTTTAGAAGCTAATGTGATTTTAATGTAGTTTCTTGTATTTATGAGGATGATGTTGTTAATGTGTGGATTGTTGGTATAGTTCATGAATTTGGAAGAAAGAAATGCGTTGTTATTGTTCTTGTTGAGTTTGGGAGGTTTCGGGTGGTGTTGTATATTGGTTGGGCTGTTTTGAATATTGTGCGGATTTTTTGAAGTGTTCTCGCGTCTTGATTGAATGATCTCGGGTTAGTACTTGAACGTGCGGTTATTGGTGTTGGCTTGATTGTATATGGTTGATTTGAATATAAATGAAATGTTGTCGAATTGTGTAGAAAGGAGTTACTAATGTTAGAATACGTTTTGAATTAATTGTTGATGTTGCTAGTATGGTTGTTGGTATTGTTGTTGATGATTTGGCCGAGTTGAATTCTCGGGGTTTGTTGAGTTTATAAAGGAAATGCTGCCCGAATTTCTGTAAATGAAGTGCTAGCTTAGGATTGGATTCCTAAGTAACTATAGCTAATGTTTAGTACCTAATGATGTTGTTGTAGATCTTGGGAAGCCCGAGACTTAAGCTCGGATTAGCTTAGGAAGCGGATGAGGTATGTAAAGCCTATCCTTTCTTTCTTTTGGCATGTCTTAGATGTAAGTAAGATACGATACGAGCTTTGGGGTAACTCTATTCGTAAGTTCCGAGCATGTCTATGATTCTTATTCACTTCTTGATACTCGCATTCTTAATATAATCGAGCTATTGCCCTCGAGTTTTCTTTATGTTTGGATAGTAAATGTTGTATAAAGAGTTCCTGCCCCAAAGGATTCCATGTTGAATAATGTCCCTAACTTTCATAAATGGGTTCGGATCGCTTTGACACGTTCGTAGAGGGTCCTATAACGAATAATATCCGTAACTTTCACAAGCGGGCTCGGATTGGTTTGAAACATGTCTATGATCTCTGAGACCTTCCTTATGTAGTCCTCATGACATTTTGAAAGAACTTAACGTGACTATCGTCTTAACCCGCGAGCGTTGATTACTTACTTACCTATCGAGTCACAAAACATGACTTATATGCATATGATTACTCATTACTCTGTTTGTGCATTCTGTTATTACATCTTTCACCGAGTCCCTCATTAGAGGGCCGGGACACGTTATATGTGATACGAAGTATGCTGTGATACGAAGTATGCTGTGTGCTGGAGTATGATGTGTTACGGAGTATGCTGTGTTCTGGAGTATGATGTGTTACGGAGTATGCTGTGTTCTGGAGTATGATGTGTTACGGAGTATGCTGTGTTCGGAGTACGACGTGTTACGCGGCGCCAATGACGCGGTGGCGACGTATGTTCACCGAGCCCTA